>NW_026973729.1:300000-517101 GCF_035594125.1 Scylla paramamosain
TCGTACCTAATAAGTTAAAAAAAAAAACACCAATAGTACACATTTTAGTAACTTCTTTTCATTTTCCTATTTAAGATACTATATATGCATTTTGGCGTTTTTCTACTTAACTAACTCAAAAACACTCGAAATATTTTTTTTTTTATATTATTTCTCCGTTTTTTTTTTTCATGCGATTTAGCGTTTCGGTACGTAAGAAAGTAAAAAATAATGAAAACACACGTTTATGGTAAAGTTGTTTTGTTTTCCTTTATAGAGTGCTTTCCATGCTTTTTTAAATATTTGTTTTTGATAATATTATTTCTCCATGTTTTTTTTTTTCATGCCTTTTAGCGTTTCGGTAGGTAAGAAACTCAAAAACACTGAAAACAGACGTTTTTGGTTAAGTTATTTTGTTTTCCTTTATAGGGTGCTTTCCATGCTTTTTAGCGTTTTGGTGCCTATCACGCCAATAAACATTCAAAAGGCACTTTTCTGGAAATCGCATTTCCTTTCCTCATTTAGGGTACAAAAACATGTACTAGTAGTGTTTTCGAAAACGCCAAAGTGCATGGAAAGTAAGCTATACTGGAGAAACAAACAAAAACGTGTCTTTTGAGTGTTTTCAGCCTTTTACGTACCAAAACACTATAATGCATAGAAAAGAAACTTCATGGAGAAACAGAATAATATTGTCAAAAACGTTTATTTTTAGTGTTTTTGAGCGTACAAAACGCTAAAATGTGAGCAAAGAAACATTTATGGGAAACTTTAGCAAAAAATTCTTATTTCAGTGTCTTTTAACTTGTTAGGTACTAGACCCCATATTGCATGCAAAGAACCCTATTTAAGGAAACGAAACGATATTAACAGAAACGTGTATTATGAGTGCTTTTATTTTCATTTTTTTTATGTACCAAAACGCTAAAACACGTGAATATTACTCTATATAAGAGAGAGAGAGAAAAAAAAAAAAACATTAACAAAACCAGTAGCAAAACCACCAGAAACTTGTCATTTAGGTGTTTTGAGCGTATTAGGCAGCAAAACGCTAAAAAAGCAAAGAAAACACCCTATATGGGAAAACAAGATAACATTAACAAAATCGAGTGTTTTTGAGCTTCTTACGTACCAAAACGATAAAAGGAGTCCAAAACAATATTAGCAAAAACGTATGTAGTGAGATTTTTTTTTAGCTTCTTAGGTAACAAAACTCCAAAATGTATGCAAATTACCCTATATAGGTAAAAGAAACGATATTAACATAAAGGTGTATTATGTCTTTTTCAGCTTCATAGATACCAAAAGTCTAAAACACGTGAATAATACTATATTTGCAGAAACAAAACAACATTACCAAAAGCGTACTTTATAAGTTTTTTCTCCCCATGATAGGTACCAAAACGCCTAAAAGCATAGTGAACACCATACATGAAAAAAAAAAAAAAAAAACAGACCAATATTACGAAAAACTTGTATGCTGAGTGTTTTTGAGCTTGCTAGATACAAAAACACCAAATTGCATGCAAGAGAACCTGTATAGGAAAAGCAATCAATATTAACAAAAACTTGTCTTTTGAGTGTTTTTTAGTTTCTTACGTACTAAAACTCTAAAACGCATGAAAAACATCCTTTATGGAGAAAGAGGACAACATTACTATAAACTCGTGTTTTGAGAGTTTTCCCGATCATTAGCTACCAAAACGCCAAAATGCAGACAGCACACTATTTGAAGTAAAGAAATTATATTACCGGAAACGTGTCATTTGAGTGTTTTGACCATATTAGAAACCAACCCCATAAAAAAAAAAAAAAAACATGGAGAACTCTATATAGGAAAAAAAAATATAAAACATCGAAAACGTGTCTTTTGAATGTTTTGAGCCTCTTACGTACCGAATTTCTAAAAAGCGTGCAAAACATCCTTTATGGTGAAATAAAATATTACCAAAAATGTGTGTTTTGAGTGTTTTTGAGCTTGTTGGGTACAAAAACGCCAAAATGCACACAAATTAACCAAACAAATGGGTTTTTACCTCATGTTAGGTACAACAATCTATACAGAATACAATATATAAAAAACAGAACAAGATTACCAAAAACGTATATTATAAGTGTTTTTGAGCTTCTTAGGTAATAAAATACTGAAACAAGTGATTAGCACATCCATTTAGGCTTTTGGTTTCTAAAAAGCTGGAAAACGCTTAAATCATACGTTTTTGGTAATGTCTCCCGATAAAGACTATTGTGCACGCGTTTTAGCATTTTGGAATGTAAGAAGCTCAAAAACACTCAAAAGACACCATTTTGATAATGTTGTTTTGATTTTAATATAGAGTGTCTTCCAGGCTCTTTAGAGTTTTGGTGCCTAACGCTGAAAAGTCCCGAAATAACATTTTTTCTGAGAATGTCGTCTCTTTACCTTATAAAGGGTGAAATGGATGAATTTTTGCGTATTGGTACGAAATAAGCTGAAAAACATTCAAAATACACGTTTTTGGCAAATGTGCATTATGAGTTTTTTTTTTATATAGTTCAAAAGAACCAAAAGGCAAAAAACACAAAAAACTCTTGTATATGGAGAAGGTTCCTAGATATCAAAATGCTGAAACTCATGAATAACACTCTTAACTGAGAAACAGAACAACCTTACTAAATGCGTGTATTTTGAGTGCTTTTCACATTCTTAGTTACCAAAACCCCAAATTGCATGCGAAATAACCTTTATGTGAGAAAAAAATGACATTACAGAAAAGTGTCTTTTAAGTGTTTTTCGGCGTGATAGGCAATTTTGGTATCCAAAATGCAAAGTACTAAAAAGCAGGGCAATCATATTACATTGGAATAACACCAATTTATACCAAAAACTTGCCTTTAAGTGTTTTTGAGCTGCTTAAATATCAAACCGCTAAAACACATGCAAAACAAACTTTATGGAGAAACAGAATAACATTACCAAAAACATGTATTTTGAGTGTTTTTGATAATGTTATCTATAAAAACGCTTAAATACATGGCAAGAACATTATGTTTAGGAAACAAATGGACATTACGAGAAACATGTATTATGAGTGTTTTTTTAAGTTCCTTAAGTACCAAAAAGCTAAAACCCACAAATAACACTTTTTATTTAGAAAATAAAAAATAAAAAAAATAAAAAAAATAGGATTTTTTTTTTTTGTTATTCATATTCATAGGTACCGATATGCCAAAATTCTGGGAAAATTCAGGGCAATCATATAATAAAAAATATTATCAAAAAAGTTAATTTCAGCTCTTTTTTCGGATTGTTATGTACCAAACCCTAAAGTGCATGCAAAGCCTCCTATATGAGGAAATTAAACGACCTTACCAGAAATCTGTGTTTTGAGTGTTTCTTAGCATGTTAGGCACCAAAACGATAAATAATATGGAACTCACTCTATATGGGAATCCAAAACAAAGTTACTGAAAACGTGTCTTCTCAGTGTTTTATGTAGAAAATCGCTAAAACGGATCCAAACCAACCAATATCAAGAAATAGAAAAATGTTACTAAAAAGATATATTTTGAGTGTTTTTCAGCTTGTTACCTACAAAAAAAAAACGCGAAAATTGATGTAAAGCACCCTATATTGGGAAACAAATGGACATTGCAAGAAAATTGTATAATGAGTGTTTTATAGTTCAAAAGAACCACAAGGCAAAAAACGCAAAATCTCGTGTATATGGAGAGGTTTCCTAGATACAAAAATGCTAAAACTCATGTATAACACTCCTAATTGAGAAACAGAAAAACCTTAATAAATGCGTGTATTTTGAGTGCTTTTCACATTCTTAGTTACCAAAACCCCAAATTGCATGCAAAAATAGACTTGTTGGATAAAAAAAATGACTTTACCAGAAAAGTGTCTTTTGAGTGTTTTTGAGCACGATAGGCAATAAACCACTAAAAAAGAGGGATATCACATTACATTGGAGGAAAACGAATTTTTACCAGGAACTTGCCTTTAAGTGTTTTTGAGCTCCTTTTATACCAAAACACTAAAACGCATTGAAAACACTCTTTATGGTAAAACAGAATAACATTAACAAAAACATGCATTTTGAGTGTTTTTTGATCCTGTTACCAATAAAAACGCTTAAATACATGCAAAGAACACTATTTTTGAGAAACGAAAGGAGATTACGAGAAACGTGTATTATGAGTGTTTTTAAGTTCATTAATTATCAAAAAGCTAAAAGCCACAAATAACACTCTTTATTGGGAAATAATAAATAAATAAAAAATACAATATTTTTTTTCTTTCTTATTCATCTTCACAGGTACCGACATGCCAAAATTCGGGCAAAATTCAGGAAATTATGTTAAATAAGAACATTATCCAAAAAGTTAAATTTAGCTTTTATCGGACTGCTATGTACCAAACCCTAAAGTGCATGCAAAGCCACATATATGGGGAAATTAAACGTCTTTGGCAGAAAACGGTCTTATGAGTGTTTTTGAGCATGTTAGGAACCAACACGATAAAAAACATGAAAGTCAATCTATATGGGAATCCAAAACAAAATTACTAAAAACGTGTCTTTTCGGTGTTTTACGTAGAAAAACGCTAAAACGGATGCAAACCAACCAATATGAAGAAATTAAATAACATTACCAAAAAGGTATATTTTGAACATTTTTGAAATTGTTACCTACAAAAACACGAAAATGGATGGAAAGCACTCTATATTGGGAAGTAAAAGGACATTACGACTAACGTGTATAATGAGTGTTTTATAGTTTCACAAGAACTACAAGGCAAAAAACGCAAAAACTTGTGTATATAGAGAAGTTTCTTACATTCCAAAATGCTGAAACTCTGGAACAACACTCTTAATTGAGAAACAGAACCATCTTACTTAATGCGTGTATTTTGAGTGCTTTTCACATCCTTAGTTACCAAAACCCCAAATTACATGCGAAACCAGCTTTATGTGGGAAAAAAAAAAAATGACATTACCAGAAAAATGTCTTTTGAGTGTTTTTGAGCGTGTTAGGCTATAAAGCACTAAAAAGCAGGGCATTCACATTACATTGAAATAAAACCAATTTTTAACAAGAACTTGCCTTTAAGTGTATTTGAGCTCGTTATATACCAAAACACTAAAATGCATGCAAAATACACTTTATGGTGAAACTGAATAACATTACCAAAAACATGTATTTTGAGTGTTTTTGATCATGTTACCAATAAAAACGCTTAAATACATGCAAAGAACCCCATTTTTGGGAAATGAAAGGACATGACGAGAAACGTGCATTATGAGTGCTTTTAAATTCATTAAGTACGAAAAAGCTAAAAGCCACAAATAACACTCTTTATTGAGAAAAAAAAATACAATATTTTTTTTTCATTCTTATTCATCTTCACAGGTAACGAGGTGCCAAAATTCGGGAAAATTTCAGGAAATTATATGAAATAAGGACATTATGAAAAAATTTTAATTTAGCTTTTTTTTTCGGACTGTTATGTATCAATTCCGTAAAGTGCATGCAATCGCACCTATAAGGGGAAATTAAACGTCTTTGCCAGAAAACCGTCTTATGAGTGTTTTTCAGCATGTTAGGAACCAACATGATAAAACCCAAGGAAGTCAATCTATATGAGAATCTAAAACAAGATTACTGAAAACGTGTCTTTTCGGTGTTTTACGTAGAAAACGCTAAAATGGATGCAAAACAACCAAAATGAAGAAAAAGAATAACATTACCAAAATGGTATATTTTTTTGTGTTTTTGAAATTGTTACCTACAAAAAAACGCGAAAAAGGATGGAAAGCACTCTATACTGGGAAGCAAAAGGCACCAAAAAGCATGTTAGGTACAAAAACGATAAATAATATGAAAGTCACTCTATATGGAAATCCAAAAAAAAATTACTGGAAACGTGTCTTTTAAAAGATTTACGTAGAAAAACGCTGAAACAGATGCAAACCAACTAATATAAATAAATATAATAACATTACCAAAAAAGTATATTTTGTGTGTTTTTGAGCTTGTTACATAAAAAAAACGCGAAAATGGATGCAAAGCACTCTATATAAGGAAAAAAAAGGACATAACGAGAAGCGTATATAATGAGTGTTTTATAGTTTCACCAGAATCACAAGGCAAAAAACGCAAAAACTCGACTGTATGGAGAAGTTTCTAAGATACCAAAATTCTGAAACTCATGAATAACACTCTTAATCAAGAAACAGAACAACCTCACTAAATGTGTGTATTTTGAATGTTTCTTTACATTCTTAGTTACCAAAACCCCAAATTCCATGCGAAACTAGCTTTATGTGGGAAAATATGACATTACCAGAAAAGTGTCTTTCAGTGTTTTTGAACGTGTTAGGCAATAAAGCACTAAAAAGCAGGGCAATCATATTACATGGGAATAAAACCAACTTTTACGAAGAACTTGCCTTTTAGTGTTTTTGACACGCATTTAGTAAGGTTGTTCTGTTTCTCAATTAAGAGTGTTATTCACGAGTTTCTGCATTTTGGTATCTAGAAAACTTCTCCATATACACGAGTTTTTGCGTTTTTTGCCTTGTGGTTTTTTTGAACTATAAAACATTCATTATACACTTTTCTTGCAATGTCCCTTTGTTTCCCAATATAGAGTGCTTTGTATCCATTTTTGCGTTTTTTTTTAAGGTAACAAGCTCAAAAACACTCAAAATATACATTTTTGGTAATGTTTTTCTGTTTCTTGATATTGGTTGGTTTGCATCAGTTTTTAGCGTTTTTCTACGTAAAACACTGAGATGACAGGTTTTCAGCAATTTTCTTTTGGAGTCCCACATAGAGTGAGTTCTTTATTATTTATCGTTTTCGTGCCTAACATGCTGAAAAACACTCAAAAGACAGATTTCTGGTAAGGTCTTTAATTTCCTCATATGCGAGGCCTTGCATGTCTTTTGAGTGTTTTATAACGTGTTACGCAATAAAACACTAAAAGGAAGGGCAATCACATTACATGGGAATATAACCAAATTTTACCAAGAACTTGCCTTTAAGTGTTTTTGAGCTCCTGACATACCAAAACGCTAAAATGCATGCAAAATACATTTTATGGAGAAACAGAATAATATTACCAAATACATGTATTTTGAGTGTTTTTAATCATGATATCTATAAAAACGCTTAAATACATGCAAAGAACTTTATGTTTGGGAAACGAAAGGACATTACGAGAAACGTGTATTATGAGTGTTTTTTAAGTTCTTTCAGTACCTAAAAGCTAAAACCCACAAATAACACTCTTTATTTAGAAAAAAAATAATTAACAAAAAATTTAAAAAATTCGATTTTTTATTTATTTATTTATTTTTTTTTTTTTTTTTTGTTATTTATCCTTATAGGTACCGAGATGCCAAAATTCTGCCAAATTTCAGGGAATTTATGTGGAAAAAAAGAACATTACCAAAAGAGTTATTTATAGCTTTTTTTTCGGATTGTTATGTCCAAAACCCTAAAGTGCATGCAAAGCCACCTATGTAGGGAAGTTAAACGACTTTACCAGAAACCTGTCTTTTCAGTGCTTTTCAACATGTTAGGCACTAAAACGATAAATAATATGGAAGTCAGTCAATATGTGAATCCAAAAGAAAATTACTGAAAACGTGTCTTTTCAGTGTTTTACGTAGAAAAACGCTAAAGTGGATGCAAACTAACCTTTATGAAGAAATAGAATAACATTACCAAAAAGATATATTTTGAGTATTTTTGAGCTTGTTACCTACAAAAAAATGCAAAAATGGATGTAAAGCACTCTATATTAGGAAACAAAAGGACATTACGAGAAACGTGTATAATGAGTGTTTTATAGTTTTAAAAGAACCACAAGGCAAAAAACGCAAAAACTCGTGTATATAGAGAAATTTCTTACATACCAATATGATGAAATGCATGAATAACACTTTTAATTGATAAACAGGACTACCTTACCAAATTGTGTATTTTGAGTGTTTTTTCACATTCTTAGTTACGAAAATGCCAAATTACATTCCTTCATGTGAGGAAAAAAAAAATGACATTACCAAAAAAGTGTCTTTTTAGTGTTTTTGAGCGTGATATGCAACAAAGCACTGAAAAGCAGAACAATCACATTACATGGGAATAAAACCAACTTTTACGAAGAATTTGCCTTTAAGTGTTTTTTAACTCCTCTCCATAAAGAAACAGAATAACATTACCAAAAACATATATTTTGTGTGTTTTTGATCATGTAACCTATAAAAACGCTTAAATACATGTAAAGAACCCTATGTTTGTAAAACAAAAGGACATTACGAAAATCGTGTATTATGAGTGTTTTTAAGTTCCTTAAGTACCAAAAAAGCTAAAACCCACAGATAACATTCTTTATATAGAGAAAAAAAACTTTTTTTTTGTTATTCATCTTCATAGGTACCGAGATGCCAAAATTCTTGCAAAATTCATGGAAATTTTATAAAAAAAAATCATTATAAAAATTTTTTTTTTCTTTTTTCCGGAGTCATGTACTAACCTTGAAGTGCATGCAAATCCACCTGTATGGGGAAATTACACGACTTTACCAGAAACCTGTCTTTTGAGTATTTTTCAGCAATTTCAACAATATTACTGAAAACGTGTCTTTTCAGTGATTTACGTAAAAAAAACGTTTAAACGGATGTAAACCAACCAATATGAAGAAATAGAATAACATTACCAAAAAATATATATTTTGATGTGTTTTTGAGCTTGTTACCTACAAAAAATGCAAAAATGGATGGAAAGCACTTTATATTGGCAAAGAAAAGGACATTACGAGAAACGTGTATGAGTGTTTTATAGTTTGACAAGAACCACAAGGTAAAAAACTCAAAAACTCGTGTACATAAAGAAGTTTCTTACAGAGCAAAAAGCTGAAACTCATGAATAACACTTTTAAATTTGAAACAGAAATACCTTATGAAATGTGTGTATTAGAAAAGTTTCTTACATACCAAAATGCTGAAACTCATGAATAACACTTTTAATTAAGAAATAGACGAAACGTCTGTGTTTTGAGTTTTTTTCACATTCTTAGTTACCAAAACCCCAAATTCCATGCAAAACTAGCTTTATGTGGGAAAACAAACAATATTACCAGAAAAGTGTCTTTTGAGTGTTTTTTAACGTGTTAGGCAATAAAGCACTAAAAATCAGGGCAATCACATTTCATGGGAACAAAAACAACTTTTACCAAGATCTTGCCTTTAAGTTTTTTTGAGCTCTTTACATACCAAAACGCTAAAACGCCTGCAAAATACATTTTATTGAGAAACAGAGTAATATTGCCAAATTCATGTATTTTGAGTGTTTTTGATCATATTATCTATAAAAACACTTAAATACATGCAAAGAACCTTATGTTTGGGAAACGAAAGGACATTACGAGAAACGTGTATTATGAGTGTTTTTTAGGTTCCTTCAATACCTAAAAGCTAAAACCCACAAATAACACTTTATTTAGAAAAAAAAAAAAAAAAAAAAATGGGATTTTTTTTTTTGTTACTCATCCTTATAAGTACCGAGATGCGAAAATTCTGCCAAAATTCAGGGTATTAATGTGGAAAGAAGAACATTACCAAAAAAGTTAATTATATTTTTTTTTCGGATTGTTAAGTACCAAACTCTAAAGCGCATGCAAAGACACCTATATAGGGAAATTAAACGACTTTATCAGAAACCTGTCTTTTCATTGTTTTTCAGCATGTTAGGCACCAACACGATAAATAATATGGAAGTCAGTCAATATGTGAATATAAAACAAAATTACTGAAAACGTGTCTTTTCAGTGTTTTACGTAGAAAAACACTAAAGCGGATGCAAACCAACCTATATGAAGAAATAGAAAAACATTACTAAAAAGATATATTTTGAGTGTTTTTGAGCTTGTTACCTACAAAAAATGCAAAAATGGATGTAAAGCACTCTATATTAGGAAACAAAAGGACTTTACGAGAAACGTGTATAATGAGTGTTTTATAGTTTTAAAACAACCACAAGGCAATAAACACAAAAACTCGTGTATATAGAGAAATTTCTTACAAACCGAAATGATGAAATGCATGAATCAATGCTTTTAATCAATAAACATAACTACCTTACCATATTGTGTATTTTGAGTGTTTTTCACATTCTTAGTTACGAAAATGCCAAATTACATGCGAAACTACCTTCATGTGGGAAAAAAAATGACATTTCCAAAAAAGTGTATTTTTAGTGTTTTTGAGCGTGATATGCAACAATGCCCTAAAAAGCAGAACAATCACTTTACATTGGAATAAAACCAACTTTTACGAAGAACTTGCCTTTAAGTGTTTTTTTTTAACTCCTTACATACCAAATCTCTAAAGCGCATGCAAAACACCCTTTATGGAGAAACAGAATAACATTACCAAAAACATGTATTTAGAGTGTTTTTGATCATGTAACCTATAAAAACGCTTCAATACATGTAAAGGACCCTATGTTTGTATAACAAAAGGACATTACGAAAATCATGTATTATGAGTGTTTTTAAGTTACTTAAGTACCAAAAAGCTAAAAACCACAAATAACACTCTTTATAGAGAAAATTTTTTTTTTGTTATTCATCTTCATAGTTACCGAGATGCCAAAATTCTGGCAAAATTCATGGAAATTTTGTAAAAAAAAAAAATAAAATTTAGCTTTTTTCCGGAGTTATGTACAAACCCTGAATTGTGTGCAAATCCACCTATATGGGGAAATTACACGACTTTACCAGAAACCTGTCTTTTGAGTGTTTTTCAGCAATATCAACAATATTACTGAAAACGTGTCTTTTCAGTGATTTACGTAGAAAAACGCTAAAACGGATGTAAACCAACCAATATGAAGCAATACAATAACATTACCAAAAAGATATATTTTGATGTGTTTTTGAGCTTGTTACCTACAAAAAATGAAAAAATGGATGGAAAGCACTTTATATTGGCAAAGAAAAGGACATTACGAGAAACGTGTATGAGTGTTTTATAGTTTGACAAGAACCAGAAGGAAAAAAACTCAAAAACTCGTGTAAAATAAAGAAGTTTCTTACATACCAAAAAGCTGAAATTCATGAATAAAATTTTTAATTTTGAAACAGAAATACCTTACCAAATGTGTGTATTAAAAAAGTTTCTTACATACAAAAATGCTGGAACTCATGAATAATATTTTTAATTAAGAAATACAACAACCTTACACTATGCCTGTGTTTTGAGTTTTTTTTTCACATTCCTAATTACCAAAACCACAAATTTTATGCAAAACTAGCTTTATGTAAGAAAAAAAAATGATATTACAAGAGTGTTTTTGAGCGTGTTAGGCAATAAAGCAGGGTAATAACATTACATGGGAATAAAAACAACTTTTACCAAGAACTTGCCTTTAAGTGTTTTTGAGCTCATTACATACCAAAACGCTAAAACACATGCAAAACACTTTTTATAGAGAAACAGAACAAAATTACCAAAAACATATATTTTGAGGGTTTAGATCATGATATCTATAAAAATGCTTAAATACATACAAAGAACCTTATGTTTGCAAAACGAAATGACATTACGAGAAATGTGTATTATAAGTGTTTTTAAGTTCCTTAAGTACCAAAAAGTTAAAACCCACAAATAACACTCTTTATTAAAAAAAAAAAAAAAAAGTAAGAAAATAAAAAAAATAGGATTTTTTCTTTTTTTGTTATTCATCTTCATAGGTACTGAGATTCCAAAATTCTGGGAAATTTCAGGGCTAATATATGATAAAAGAAAATTGTCAAAAAAGTAAATTTTAGCTTTTTTTTCGGACTGTTATATACCAAACCCTAAAGTGCATTTAAGGACTCCTATATGAGGAAAATAAACGACTTTACCAGAAATCTGTTTTTTGAGTGTTTTTCAGCATGTTAGGCACTAAAACGATAAATAATAAGAAACTCACTCTATATGAGAATCCAAAACAAAATTGCTGAAAACGTGTCTTTTCAGTATTTTACGTAGAAAAACGCTGAAACGGACGCAAACCAACCAATATCAAGAAATAGAAAAACATTACCAAAAAGGTATATTTTGAGTGTTTTTGAACATGTTACCTACAAAAAACGGGAAGATTGATGCAAAGCACTCTATATAAGAAAAGAAAAGGACTTTACAAGAAAAGTGTATAATGAGTTTTTTATAGTTCAAACGAACCAAAAGGCAAAAAACACAAAAAACTCGTGTATATGGAGAATGTTCCTTGATACCAAAATGCTGAAACTCATGAATAACACTCTTAATTGAGAAACAGAACAACCTTACTTAATGCGTGTATTTTGAGTGCTTTTCACATTCTTAGTTATCAAAACCCCAAATGGCATGCGAAACCACCTTTATGTGAGGAAAAAAATGACATTACCAGAAAAGTGTCTTTTAAGTGTTTTTGAGCGTGATAGGCAATAAAGCACTAAAAAGCACGGCAATCATATTACATTGGAATAACACCAATTTATAACAAAAAAACTTGCCTTTAAGTATTTTTGAGCTCTTTATATAACAAACCGCTAAAACGCATGCAAAACAAACTTTATGGAGAAACAGAATAACATTACCAAAAACATATATTTTGAGCGTTTTTTGATCATGTTATCTATAAAAACGTTTAAATACATGCAAAGAACATTATGTTTTGGAAACAAAAGGACTTTACGAGAAACATGTATTATGAGTGTTTTTTTAAGTTCCTTCAGTACCAAAAAGCTAAAACCCAAAAATAACTTTCTTTATTTAGAAAAAAAAAAAAAAAAAAATAGGAATTTTTTTTTTTTTTTTTTGTTATTCATCTTCATAGTACCGAGATGCCAAAATTCTGGGAAAATTCAAGGCAATCGTATGATAAAAGAATATTATCAAAAAAGTTAATTTCAGCTTTTTTTTTTTCAAACTGTTATGTACCAAACTTTAAAGTGCATGCAAAGCCTCCTATATGAAGATATTTAACGGCCTTACCAGAAATCTGTGTTTTGAGTGTTTTTTAGCATGTTAAGCACCAAAACGATAAATAATAAGGAACTCACCTCTAAATGGGAATCCATATATATATGGGAATCCAAAGTTACTGAAAACGTGTCTTCTCAGTGTTTTACGTAGAAAAACGCTAAAACGGATGGAAAGCAACCAATATCAAGGAATAGAAAAACGTTACTAAAAAGGTATATTTTGAGTGTTTTTGAGCTTATTACCTACAAAAAACGCGAAAATTGATGCAAAGCACTCTATATTGGTAAACAAAAGGACATTGCAAGAAAAGTGAATAATGATTGTTTTATAGTTCAAAAGAACCACAAGGCAAAAAAAGCAAAATCTCGTGTATATGGAGAGGTTTCCTAGATACAAAAATGCTAAAAGTCATGTATAACACTCCTAATTGAGAAACAGATCAACCTTAATAAATCCGTGTATTTTGAGTGCTTTTCACATTCTAAGTTACCAGAACCCCAAATTGCATAGGAAAATAGATTTGTGGGAACAAAAAAAGATTTTACCAGAAAAATGTCTTTTAAGTGTTTTTGAACGTGATAGGCAATAAAGCACTAAAAAGGAGTACAATCACATTACATTGGAGGAAAACGAATTTTTACCAAGAACTAGCCTTTAAGTGTTTTTGAGCTTCTTATATACCAAAACATTAAAATGCCTGCAAAACACTCTTTATGGTAAAACAGAATAATATTACCAAAAACATATATTTTGAGTGTATTTGATTATGTTACCAATGATAACGTTTAAATACATGCAAAGAACACTATTTTTGGGAAACGAAAGGAGATTACGAGAAACGTGTATTATAAGTGTTTTTAACTTCATTAATTACCAAAAAGCTAAAAGCCTCAAATAACAGTCTTTATTGAGAAACAATAAATAAATTAAAAAAATACGATATTTTTTTTCTTTCTTATTCATCTTCACTGGTACCGAGATACCAAAATTCGGGCAAAATTCAGGAAATTATGTGAAATAAGAACATTATCAAAAAAGTTAAATTTAGCTTTTTTTTCGGACTATTATGTACCAAACTCCTAAAATGCATGCAAAGCTACCTATATGGGGAAATTAAACGTTTTTGCCAGAAAACAGTCTTATGAGTGTTTTACAGCATCTTAGGAACCAACACGATAAATAACATGGAAGTCAATCTATATGGGAATCCAAAACAATATTACTAAAAACGTGTCTTCGGTGTTTTACGTAGAAAAACGCTAAAACGGATGTAAACCAACCAATATGAAGGAATAAAATAACATTACCAAAAAGGTATATTTTGAGTGTTTTTGAAATTGTTACGTACAAAAAACGCGAAAATGGATGGAAAGCTCTCTATATTGGGAAGCAAAAGGACATTACGAGAAACGTGTATAATGTGTGTTTTATAATTTCACAAGAACTACAAGGCAAAAAAACGCAAAAACTCGTGTATATAGAAAAATTTCTTACATTCCAAAATGCTGAAACTCTGGAACAACACTTTTAATTGATAAACAGAACAATCTTACTAAATGCGTGTATTTTGAGTGCTTTTCACATCCTTAGTTACCAAAACCCCAAATTGCATGCAAAACCAGCTTTATGTGGGAAAAAAATGATATTACCAGAAAAATGTCTTTTGAGTGTTTTTGAGCGTGTTAGGCAATAAAGCACTAAAAAACATGGCAATCACATTACATTGAAATAAAACCAATTTTTAACAAGAACTTGCCTTTAAGTGTATTTGAGCGCCTTATATACCAAAACACTAAAATGCATGCAAAATACACTTAATGGTGAAACAGAATAACATTACCAAAAACATGTACTTTTGAGTGTTTTTGATCATGTTACTAATAAAAACGCTTAAATACATGCAAAGTACCCTATTTTCGGGAAACAAAAGGGTATTACGAGAAACGTGTATTATGAGTGTTTTTAAGTTCATTAAGTACGAAAAAGCTAAAAGCCACAAATTACACTCTTTAGTGAGAGAAAAATAAATAAATAAATAAAAAAATACGATATTTTTTTTTTATTCTTATTCATCTTCACAGGTAAGGAGGTGCCAAAATTTGGGCAAAGTTCAGGAAATTATATAAAATAAGAACATTATCAAAAAGTTACATTTAGCTTTTTTTTCTGACTGTTATGTATCAAACCCCTAAAGTGCATGCAAAGCCACCTATATGGGGAAATTAAACGTCTTTGCCAGAGAACTGTCTTATGAGGGTTTTTCAGCATGTTAGGAACCAACACGATAAAACCCAAGGAAGTCAATCTATATGGGAATCCAAAACAAAATTACTGAAAACGTGTCTTTTTGGTGTTTTACGTAGAAAACGCTAAAACGGATGCAAACCAACCAAAATGAAGAAATAGAATAACATTACCAAAAATGTATATTTTGAGTGTTTTTGAAATTGTTACCTACAAAAAACGAGAAAATAGATGGAAAGCACTCTATATTGGGAGGCAAAAGGCACCAAAAAGCATGTTAGGCACCAAAACGATAAATAATATGAAAGTCACTCTAAATGGAAATCCAAAACAAAATTACTGGAAACGTGTCTTTTAAAAGATTTACGCAGAAAAACGCTAAAACGGATGCAAACCAACCAATATGAAGAAATAGAATAACATTACCAAAAAAATATATTTTGTGTTTTCTTGAGCTTGTTACATAAAAAAAACGCGAAAATATATGCAAAGCACTCTATATAAGGAAAAAAAAAGGACATAACGAAAAACGTGTATAATGAGTGTTTTTTAGTTTCAACAGAATCACAAGGCAAAAACGCAAAAACTCGACTATATGGAGAAGTTTCTAAAATACCAAAATACTGAAACTCATGAATAACACTCTTAATCAAGAAACAGAACAACCTTACTAAATGCGTGTATTTTAAGTGTTTTTTTTTACATTCTTAGTTACCAAAACCCCAAATTCCTTGCGAAACTAGCTTTATATGGGAAAAAAATGACATTACCAGGAAAGTGTCTTTGAGTGTTTTTAAGCGTATTAGGCAATAAAACACTAAAAAACAGAGCAATCACATTACGTGGGAATAAAACCAACTTTTACGAAGATCTTGCCTTTTAGTGTTTTTGACACGCATTTAGTATATTTCATCTGTTTCTCAATTAAGAGTGTTATTCATGAGTTTCAGCATATACACGAGTTTTTGCGTTTTTTGCCTTGTGGTTTTTTTGAAATATAAAGCATTTATTATACACTTTTCTTGCAATGTCCCTTCGTTTCCCAATGCTTTGTATCCATTTTCCCGTTTTGTTTTGTAGTTAACAAGCTCAAAAACACTCAAAATATACATTTTTGGTAATGTGTTTCTGCTTCTTGATATTGGTTGGTTTGTATCAGTTTTAGCGTGTTTCTACGTAAAACACTGAAAAAACACCTTTTCACTAATTTTCTTTTAGATTCCCACATAGAGTGAGTTCCTCATTATTTATCATTTTGGTGCCTAACATGCTGAAAAACACTCAAAAGACAGATTTCTGGTATGGTCTTTAATTACCTCATATGGGACGCTTTGCATGTCTTTTCAGTGTTTTTGGACGCAATAAACCATTAAAAGCCAGGGCAATCACATTACATGGTAATAAAACCAAATTTTACCAAAAAACTTGCCTTTAAGTGTTTTTGAGCTCCTTATGTACCAAAACGCTAAAACGCATGCAAAATACATTTTATGGAGAAACAGAATTACATTACAAAATACATGTATTTTGAGTGTTTTTGATCATGTTATCTATAAAAACGCTTAAATACATGCAAAGAACCTTATGTTTGGGAAACGAAAGAACATTACCAGAAACGTGTATTATGAGCGAGTTTTAAGTTCCTTCAGTACCAAAAACATAAAACCCACAAATAACACTCTTTAGAAAAAAAATATAAATAAATAAATAAAAAAGTAAGAAAATGGGATTTAAAATTTTTTTTTTTTCATCTTCATAGGTACCGAGATGCCAAAAATCTGCCAAAATTCAGGGAATTGATGTGGAAAAAAGAACATTAAAAAAAATTTTGAGTGTTTTTCACATACTTAGTTACGAAAATGCCAAATTACATGCGAACCTACCTTCATGTGGGAAAAAAAATGACATTTCCAAAAAAGTGTCTTTTAAGTGTTTTTCAGCGTGATATGCACCAAAGTACTAAAAAGCAGAACAATCACATTATATGGGAATAAAACTAATTTTTACGAAGAACCTGCCTTTAAGTGTTTTTTAAATAATTACATGCCAAATCGCTAAAAACGCATGCAAAACACCCTTTATGGAGAAACAGAATAACATTACCAAAAACATGTATTTTGAGTGTTTTTGATCATGTAACCTATAAAAATGCTTAAATACATGTAAATAACCTTATGTATGTATAACAAAAGGACATTACGAAGATCGTGTATTATGAGTGTTTTTAAGTTACTTAAGTACGAAAAAGCTAAAACCCATAAATAACACTTTTTATAGAGAGAAAAAAAATTATGTTATTCATCTTCATAGGTACCGAGGTGGTAAAATTCTGGCAAAATTAATTGAAATTTTGTAAAAAAAAAAAAAAAAACTATATAAAAAAATAATTTTTGCTTTTTTTCCGGAGTTATGTACAAACACTGAAGTGTATGCAAATCCACCTATATGGGGAAATTACACGACTTTACCAGAAACCTGTCTTTTGATCGTTTTTCAGCACTTTCAACAATATTACTGAAAACGTGTCTTTTCAGTGATTTACGTAGAAAAACGCTAAAACAGATGTAAACTAACCAATGTGAAGAAATAGAATAACATTATCAAAAAGATATATTTTTATGTGTTTTTGAGCTTGTTACCTACAAAAAATGAAAAAATGGATGGAAAGCACTTCATATTGGCGAAAAAAAGGACATTACGAGAAACGTGTATGAGTGTTTTTTTTTAGTTTGACAAGAACCACAAGGTAAAAAGGTAAAAAACTCGTGTACATAAAGAAGTTTCTTACATACGAAAAAGCTGAAACTCATGAATAAACCTTTTAATTTTGAAACAGAAATACCTTACCAAATGTGTGTAGAAGTAAAATTTCTTACATACCAAAATGCTGGAACTCATGAATAACACTTTTAATTAAGAAATAGAACAACCTTATTAAATGCCTGTGTTTTGAGTTTTTTTTCACCTTCTTAGTTACCAAAACCCTAAATTCCATGCAAAACTAGCTTTATGTGGAAAAAAAAATGATATTACCAGAAAAGTGTCTTTTGAGTGTTTTTGAGCGTGTTAGGCAATAAAGCACTAAAAAGCAGGGTAATCACATTACATGGGAATAAAAACAACTTTTACCAAGAACTTGCCTTTAAGTGTTTTTGAGCTCATTATATACCAAAACGCTAAAACGCATGCAAAACACCTTTTATGGAGAAACAGAATAAAATTACCAAAAACATATATTTTGAGGGTTTTCATCATGTTATCTATAAAAACGCTTAAATACATACAAAGAACCTTATCTTTGCGAAAGGAAAGGACATTACGAGAAATGTGTATTATAAGTGTTTTTAAGTTCCTTAAGTACCAAAAAGTTAAAACCCACAAATAACACTTTATTTAGAAACAAAGTAAGAAAATAAAAAAATAGGATTTTTTTTTTTTGTTATTCATCTTCATAGGTACCGAGATGCCAAAATTCTGGGAAAATTCAGGGCTATTATATGATAAAAGAAAATTATTAAAAAAGTTAATTTTACCTTTTTTTTTTGGACTGTTATATACCAAACCATAAAGTGCATTCAAAGACTCCTATATGAGGAAATTAAACGACCTTACCAGAAATCTGTTTTTTGAGTGTTTTTCAGCATATTAGGCACCAAAACGATAAATAATAAGGAAATCACTCTATATGAGAATCGAAAACAAAATTGCTCAAAACGTGTCTTTTCAGTGTTTGACGTAGAAAAACGCTAAAACCGATTGAAACCAACCAGTATCAAGAAATAGAAAAACATTACCAAAAAGGTATATATTGAGTGTTTTTCAACTTGTTACCTACAAAAAAACGGGAAAATTGATGCAAAGCACTCTAAATTAGAAAACAAAAGGACTTTGCAAGAAAAGTGTATAATGAGTTTTTTATAGTTCAAACAAACCAAAAGGCAAAAAACACAAAAACTCGTGGATATGGAGTAGGTTCCTAGATACCAAAATGCTGAAACTCATAAATAACACTCTTTATTGAGAAACAGAACAACATTACTAAATGCGTGTATTTTGAGAGCTTTTCACATTCTTAGTTACCAAAAATCCCAAATTGCATGCAAAACCATCTTTATATGAGAAAAAAAATTACATTACCGGAAAAGTGTCTTTTAAGTGTTTTTGAGAGTGAGGCAATAAAGCACTAAAAAGCAGGGTAATCATATTACATTGGAATAACACCAATTAATACCAAAAACTTGCCTTTAAGTGTTTTTGAGCTCCTTATATAACAAACCGCTAAAACGCATGCAAAACAAACTTTATGGAGAAACAGAATAACATTACCAAAAACATGTATTTTGAGTGTTTTTGATCATGTTATCTATAAAAATGCTTAAATACATGCAAAGAACATTGTTTGGGAAACAAAAGGACATTACGAGAAACGTGTATTATGAGTGTTTTTTAAGTTCCTTAAGTACCAAAAAGCTAAAACCCACAAATAACACTCTTTATTTAGAAAATTAAAAAAAAATAAAAAAATAGGAATTCTTTTTTTCCTTATTCACCTTCATAGTACCGAGATGACCAAATTTTTGGAAAATTCAGGGCTATCATATGATAATAGAATATTAACCAAAAAGTTAATTTCAGCTTTTTTTTCGGACTGTTATGTACCAAACCCTAAAGTGCATGCAAAGCACTATATGAGGAAATTAAACGATCTTATCAGAAATCTGTTTTGAGTGTTTTTTTTTTTAGCATTTTAGGCACCAAAACGATAAATAATGAGGAACTCAATGTATATAGGAATCCAAAACAAAGTGACTAAAAACGTGTCTTCTCAGCGTTTTACTTAGAAAAACGCTAAAACGGATGCAAAGCAACCAATATCAATAAATAGAAAAAACGTTACTAAAAAGTTATATTTTGAGTGCTTTTGAGCTTGTTACCTATAAAAAACTCGAAAATTGATGCAAAGCACTCTATATTGGGAAACAAAAGGACATTGCAAGAAAAGTGTATAATGAGTGTTTTATAGTTCAAAAGAACCACAAGGCAAAAAACGCAAAATCTCGTGTATATGGAGAGGTTTCCTAGATACAAAAATGCTAAACTCATGTATAACACTCCTAATTGAGAAAGAGAACAACCTTAATAAATGCGTGTATTTTGATTGTTTTTTCACATTCTTAGTTACCAAAACCCCAAATTCAATGCGAAAATAGATTTGTGAGAAAAAAAAAATGACTTTACCAGAAAAGTGTCTTTTGAGTATTTTGACTGTGATATGCAATAAAGCAATAAAAAGGAGGGCAATCATATTACATTGGAAGAAAACAAATTTTTACAAAGAACTTGCCTTTAAGTGTTTTTGAGCTCCTTATATACCAAAACACTAAAAGGCATGCAAAACACTGTTTATGGTGAAAAAGAATAATATTACCAAAAACATGTATTTTGTGTGTTTTTGATCATGTTACCAATGAAATACATGCAAAGAACACTTTTTTGGGGAAACGAAAGGAGATTACGAGAAATGTGTATTATGAGTGTTTTTAAGTTTATTTATTACCAAAAAGCTAAAATCCACAAATAACACTCTTTATTGAGAAACAATAAATAAATAAAAAATAATTTTTTTTCTTTCTTATTCATCTTCACAGGTACCAAGATGCAAAAATTCGGGCAAAATTCAGGAAATTATGTGAAATAAGAACATTATAAAAAAAGTTAAATTTAGCTTTTTTTTTCGGACTGTTATGTACCAAACCCTTAAAGTGCATGCAAAGCCACCTATATGGGGAAATTAAACGTCTTTGCCAGAAAACGGTCTTATGAGTGTCTTTCAGCATCTTAGGAACCAACACGATAAATAACATGGAAGTCAATCTATATGGGAATCCGAAACAAAATTACTGAAAACGTGTCTTTTCGGTGTTTTACGTAGAAAACGCTAAAAAGAATGCAAACCAACCAAAAAGAAGAAATAGAATAACATTATCAAAAAGGTATATTTTGAGTGTTTTTGAAATTGTTACCTACAAAAAACGCGAAAATAGATGGAAAGCACTCTATATAGGGAAGCAAAAGGCACCAAAAAGCATCTTAGGTACCAAAACGATAAATAGTATGAAAGTCACTCTATATGGAAATCCAAAACAAAATTACTGGAAACATGTCTTTTAAAAAATTTACGCAAAAAACGCTAAAACGCATGCAAACTAACCAATATGAAGAAATAGAATAACATTACCAAAAAACTATGTTTTGTGTGTTCTTGAGCTTGTTATATAAAAAAAAAAAAAACGCGAAAATGGATGCAAAGCGCTCTATATAAGGAAAAGAAAGGACATAATGAGAAACGTGTATAATGAGTGTATAGTCTCACTAGAATCACAAGGCAAAAAAACGCAAAAATTCGACTGTATGGAGAAGTTTCTAGGATACCAAAATAATGAAACTCATGAATAACACTCTTAATCAAGCAACAGAACAACCTTACTAAATGCGTGAATTTTGAGTGTTTTTTTACATTGTTAGTTATAAAAACCACAAATTCCATGCGAAACTAGCTTTATGTGGGAAAAAAATGACATTACCAGAAAAGTGTCTTTGAATGTTTTTGAGCGTGTTAGGCTATAAAGCACTAAAAAGCAGGGCAATCACAATACATCGGAATAAAACCAACTTTTACGAAGAACTTGCCTTTTAGTGTTTTTGACACGCATTTAGTAAGGTTGCTCTGTTTCTCAATTAAGAGTGTTATTCAAGAGTTTCAGCATATACACGAGTTTTTGCGTTTTTTGCCTTGTGGTTTTTTTGAACTATAAAACATTGATTATACACTTTTCTCGCAATGTCCCTTTGTTTCCCAATATAGAGTGCTTTGTATAAATTTTTTGAGCTTTTTTTTGTAGGTAACAAGCTCAAAAACACTCAAAATATACATTTTTGGTAATGTTTCTCTGCTTCTTGATATTGGTTGGTTTGCATCAGTTTTAGCGTTTTTCTACGTAAAACACTGAGAACACACATTTTCAGTAGTTTTCTTTTGGATTCCCACATAGAGTGAGTTCCTTATTATTTATCGTTTTGGTGCCTAATATGCAGAAAAACACTCAAAAGACAGATTTCTGGTAAGGTCTTTAATTTCCTCATATGGGACACTTTGCATGTCTTTTCAGTGATTTTGAGCGTGTAACGCAATAAAGCACTAAAAGTCAGGGCAATCTCATTGCATGGGAATAAAACCAAAATTTACCAAGAACTTGCCTTTAAGTGTTTTTGAGCTCCTTACGTACCAACACGCTAAAACGCATGCAAAATACATTTTATGGAGAAACAGAATTACATTACCAAATACATGTATTTTGAGTGTTTTTGATCATGTTATCTATAAAAACGCTTAAATACATGCAAAGAACCTGATGTTTAGGAAACGAAAGAACATTACGAGAAACGTGTATTATGGGTGATTTTTTAAGTTCCTTTAGTACCTAAAAGCTAAAACCCAAAAAGTACCAAAAAGCTAAAACCCACAAATAACACTCTTTAGAAAAAAAAAAAAAAAATATAATGAATAAAAAATAATAAAATGGGATTTTTTTTTGTTATTCATCTTCATAGGTACCGAGATGCCAAAATTCTGCCAAAATTCAGGGAATTTATGTGGAAAAAAGAACATTATTATATAAGTTAATTATAGCTTTTTTTTCGGATTGTTATGTACCAAACCCTAAACAGCATGCAAAGCCACCTATATAGGGAAGTTAAACGACTTTATCAGAAACCTGTCTTTTCATTGTTTTTCAGCATTTGGAAGTCAGTCAATATGTGAATCCAAAAGAAAATTACTGAAAACGTGTCTTTTCAGTGTTTTACGTAGAAAAACGCTAAAGCAGATACAAACCATCCTATATGAAGAAATAGAATATTACCATTAAGATATATTTTGAGTGTTTTTGAGCTTGTTACCTACAAAAAATGCAAAAATGGATGTAAAGCACTCTATATTAGGAAACAAAAGGACATTACGAGAAACGTGTATAATGAGTGTTTTATAGTTTTAAAAGAACCACAAGGCAATAAACGCATAAACTCGTGAAATTTCTTACATACCAAAATGAATAAATGCATGAATAACACTTTTAATAGATAAACAGAACTACCTTACCAAATTGTGTATTTTCAGTGTTTTTCCCATCGTTAGTTACGAAAATGCCAAATTACATGCGAAACTAGCTTCATGTGGGAAAAAAAATGACATTATCAGAAAAGTGTCTTTTGAGTGTTTTTCAGCGTGATATGGAACAAAGCACTAAAAATAAAAACGATCATATTACATGGGAATAAAACCAACTTTTACGAAGAATTTTTTAACCCCTTATATACCAAACCGCTAAAACGCATGGAAAACAAACTTTATGGAGAAACAAAATAACATATACCAAAAACATGTATTTTTAGTGTTTTTGATCATGTTATCTTTAAAAACGCTTAAGTACATGCAAAGAACATTATGTTTGGGAAACAAAAGGACATTACGAGAAGCGTGTATTATGAGTGTTTTTTTTAAGTTCCTTAAGTACCAAAAAGCTAAAACACACAAATAACACTGTTTATTTAAAAAAATAAATAAATGAAAAAAAAATAAAATAAAATAAATAGTTTTTCTTTATTTTTTTGTCATTCATCTTCAAAGGTGCCAAATGCCAAAATTCCAGAAATGGAATGCCAGTGATGCCAAAATTCTGGGAAAAATCAGGGCAATTATGTGATAAAAGAATATTATCAAAAAAGTTAATTTCAGCTTTTTTTTTCGGAATGTTATATACCAAACCCTAAAGTGCATGCAAAATTAAACGACCTTACCAGAAATCTGTGTTTTTAGTGTTTTTTTTAGCATGTTAGGCACAAAAACGATAAATAATAAGGAACTCACTCTATATGATAATCCAAAACAAAGTTACTGAAAACGTGTCTTCTCAGTGTTTTACGTAGAAACACGTTAAAACGGATGGAAACCAACCAATATCAAGAAATAGAAAAACATTACCAAAAAAGTATATTTTGAGTGTTTTTGAGCTTTTTACCTACAAAAAACGCGAAAATTGATGCAAAACACTATATTGGGAAAGAAAAAAGACATTGCAAGAAAAGTGTATAATAAGTGTTTTATAGTTCAAAAAAACCACAATGCAAAAAACGCAAAAACTCGTGTATATGGAGAAGCTTCCTAAATACTAAAATGCTGAAACTCATGAATAACACTCTTAATTAAGAAACAGAACAACCTTACTAAATGCGTGTCAAAAACACTAAAAGGCAAATTCTTCGTAAAAGTTGGTTTTATTCCAATGTAATGTGATTGCCCTGCTTTTTAGTGCTTTATTGCCTAACACGCTCAAAAACACTCAAAGACACTTTTCTGGTAATGTCATTTTTTTCCCACATAAAGCTAGTTTCGCATGGAATTTGTGGTTTTGATAACTAACAATGTAAAACAAACACTGAAAATACACGCATTTAGTAAGGTTGTTCTGTTTCTTGATTAAGAGTGTTTCAGCATTTTGGTTTCTTTGAAGCTTCTCTACACAGACGAATTTTTGCGTTGTTTGCCTTGTGATTCTGGTGAAACTATAAAACACTCATTATACACATTTCTCATTATGTCCTTTTTTTTCCTAATATACAGTGCTTTGCATCCATTTTTGCGTTTTTTTTTTATGTAACAAGCTCAAACACACACAAAATATACTTTTCTATTCTATTCTATTCTATTCTATTCTTATTCTATTTTTTCATATTGGTTGGTTTGCATCCGTCTTATCGTTTTTATACGTAAATCTTTTAAAAGACACGTTTTCAATAATTTTGTTTTGGATTTCCATATAGAGTGACTTTAATATTATCTATCGTTTTGGTGCCTAACATGCGTAAAAACACTCAAAAGACAGGTTTCTTGTAAAGACGTTAAATTTTCCCAAATAGGTGTCTTTGCATACACTTTATGGTTTGGTACATAACAAAAAAAAAAGGTAAAATTAACTTTTTCGATAATGTTCTTTTTTCGACATAATTTCTCTGGATTTTGGCAGAATTTTGGCATCTTGGTACCTATTAACATGAATAACAAAAAAATTAAAATGCTATTTTTTTATTTTTTTATTTTTTTTTTCTATAAAAAGTGTTATTTGTAGGTTTTAACGTTTTGGTACTTAAGCAACTTAAAAACATTCATAATACACATTTCTCGTAATGTCCTTTCGTTTCCCAAATATAGGGATCTTTGCATGTATTTAAACGTTTTTATAGGTAACATGATAAAAAACACTCAAAAACACTTGTTTTTCGTAATGTTATTCTGCTTCTCCATAAAGGAGTGTTTTGCATGCGTTTTAGCGATTGGTATGTAAGGAGCTGAAAAACACTTAAGAAACAGAACAACCTTACTAAATGCGTGTCAAAAACACTAAAAGGCAAGTTCTTTGTAAAAGTTGGTTTTATTCCAATGTAATATGATATCCCTGCTTTTTAGTGCTTTATTGCCTAACACGCTCAAAAACACTCAAAAGACACTTCTGGTAATGTCATTTTTTTTTGCCTCATAAAGCTAGTTTCGCATGCTATTTGAGGTTTTGCTAAGAATGTGAAAAAAAAAACACTCAAAATACACGCATTTGGTAATGTTGTTCTGGTTCTGAATTAAGATTGTTATTCATAAGTTTCAGCATTTTGGTGTCTAAGAAACTTCTTTATATACACGACTTTATGCGCTTTTTGCCTTGTGGTTCTTGTGAACCACAAGTTCTTTTGCCCGAATATAAAAAGACACTCATTATAGACGTTTCTCGTAATGTCCTTTTCTTTCCCAATAGGGAGTGCTTTGCATTAAATTTTCGCGTTTTTTCTAGGTAACAAGCTCAAAAACACTCAAAAAATACCTTTTTGGTAATGTTATTCTATTTCTTCATATTGGTTAGTTTGCATCTGTTTTAACGTTTTTCTACGTAAAACACCGAAAAAACACGTTTTCAGAAATTTTGTTTTAGATTCTCAGAGAATATTGCCAGAATTTTGGCATCTTAGTACCTATGAAGATGAATAACAAAAATAAAATTATTTTATTTATTTTTTTTCTCTATAAAGAGCTTTATTTGTGGGTTATAGCTTTTTTAGTACTTAAGGAACTTAAAAACACTCATAATACACGTTTCTCGTAATGTCCTTTAGATTCCCAAACATAAGGTTCTTTCCATGTATTTAAGCGTTTTTATAAATAACATGATCAAAAACACTCAAAATATATCTTTTTGGTAATGTTACTGTTTCTCCATAAAAGGGTGTTTTTGCATGCGTATTAGCGTTTTGGTATGTAAGGAGTTAAAAAAAAACCCTTAAAGGCAAGTTCTTCGTAAAACTTGGTTTTATTCCCATGTAATATGATTGTTCTGCTTTTTAGTGCTTTGTTGCATATCACGCTCAAAAACACTCAAAAGACACTTTTTTGGTAATATATAGTTTTTTGCGTTTTTTGCCTTGTGGTTCGTATGAAACTATAAAACACTCATTGTACACGTTTCTCTTAATGTTCTTTTGTTTCCCAATATTGAGTACTTTCCATCCATTTTCGCATTTTTTCTAGGTAACAAGTTCAAAAACACTCAAAATATATATTTTTGGTAAGGATATTCTATTTCTTCATATTGGTTGGTTTGCATCCGTTTTAGCGTTTTTCTTCGTAAATCACTGAAAAGACACGTTTTTAGTAATATTGTTGAAATTGCTGAAAACACTCAAAAGACAGATTTCTGGTAAAGTCGTGTAATTTCCCCATATAGGTTGCTTTGCATGCAACTCTGGGTTTGGAACATAATTCCGGAAAAAAGCTAATTTTTTTTTTATATGTCCTTTCATTTCACAGACATAGGGTTCTTTGCATGTATTTAAGCGTTTTTAAAGGTAACATGATCAAAAACACTCAAAATACATGTTTTTGGTAATGTTATTCTGTTTCTCCATAAAGGGTGTTTTGCATGCGTTTTAGCGTTTTGGTATGTAAGGAGTTAAAAACATTTAAAGGCAAGTTCTTCGTAAAAGTTAGTTTTATTCCTATATAATGTGATTATTCTGCTTTTTAGTGCTTTTTTGCATACCACGCTCAAAAACACTCAAAAGACTTTTCTGATAATGTCATTTTTTTTCCCACAAAAAAGTTAGTTTCCCATGTAATATGGGATTTTCGTAACTAACAATGTGAAAAGCAATGAAAATACATACATTTGGTAAGGTAGTTCTGTTTCTCAATTAAAAGTGTTATTCATGAGTTTTAGCATTTTGGTATGTAAGAAACTTCTCAATATACACGAGTTTTTGCGTTTTTTGTCTTCTGGTTCTTGTGAAACTATAAAACAATCATTATACACTTTTCTCTAAATGTCCTTTCGCTTCCCAATATAGAGTGCTTTAACATCCATTTTCGCGTTTTTTGTAGGTAAAAAGCATTATAAACGTTTATTGTAATGTCCTTTTGTTTCCCAATATAGAGAGATTTGCATCCATTTTCGCTCAAAACACAAAAAATACCTTTTTGGTAATATTATTTTATTTCATGATATTGGTTGATTTGCTTTCTTTTTAGCGTTTTTCTACGTAAAACACTGAAAAGACACGTTTTCAGTAATTTTGTTTTGGATTCCCATACAGAGTGATTTCCATATTATTTATTGTTTTGGTGCCTAACATACTGAAAAACAGGCAAAAGACAGGTTTCTGGTAAAGTCGTTTAATTTCCCCATATAGGTGGCTCTATATGCACTTTAGGGTTTCATACATAACGGTCTGAAAAAAAGCTAAAACTAACTTTTATGATATTCTTTTTTCACATAATTTCCCTGAATTTTGCCAGAATTTGGCATCTTGATACCTATGAAGATCAATAACAAAAAAAAAAATGCCATTTTTTTCATTTATTTATTTTTTCTCTATAAAGAGTGTTATTTGTGGGTTTAAGCTTTTTGGTACTTAAGGAATGTAAAAACACTCATAATACTCGTTTCTCGTAATGTCCTTTTGTATCCTAAAGATAAGGTTCTTTACATGTATTAAAGCGTTTTTATAGGTAACATGATCAAAAACACTACAAATATACCTTTTTGGTAATGTTATTCTATTTCTTCATATTGGTTGGTTTCCATCCATGTTTAGCGTTTTTCTACGTAAACACAGAAAAGACACGTTTTAAGTAATTTTTGAATTCGCATAGAGAGTGACTTCCATGTTATTTATCGTTTTGATGCGTAACATGCTGAAAAACACTCAAAAGACAGGTTTCTTGTAAAGTCGTTTAATTTCCCTATTTAGGTGGCTTTGCATACACTTTAGGGTTTGGTACATAACAGTCCGGAAAAAAGCAAAAAATAACCTCTTTCATAATATTCTTTTTTCACGTAATTTTCCTGAATTTTGCCAGAATTTTGGCATCTCGTTGCCTATGAAGATCAATAAAAAAAAATGTTATTTTTTAATTTATTTTAATTTTTTTTTTCTGTATACAGTGTTATTTGTGAGTTTTAGCTTTTTGGTACTTAAGGAACTTATAAACACTCATAATACACATTCCTCGTAATGTCCTTTTATTCTCAAACATAGGGTTCTTTGCATGTATTTAAACGTTTTTATTGGTAACAAGCTCAAAAACACTCAAAATACATGTTTTTGATAATGTTATTCTGTTTTTCCATACAGGGTGTTTTGCATGGGTTTTAGCGTTTTAGTATGTAAGGACCTCAGAAAAAACTTAAAGGCAAGTTGTTGGTAAAAGTTGGTTATATTCCCATGTAATGTGATTGCCCTGCTTTTTAATGCTTTATTGCCTAACACGCTGAAAAACACTAAAAAGACACTTTTCTAGTAATTTCATTTTTTTTCCACAGTTTCGCATGTAATTTGGGGTTGGACCACTAAGAATGTGAAAAAAAAACACTCAAAATACACTCATTTCCTAAAATTGTTCTGTTTCTCAATTAAGAGTGTTATTCATGAGTTTCAGCATATTGGTATCTAAGAAACTTCTCCATATATACGAGTTTTGCGTTTTTTGCCTTAAGGTTCTTGAAAACTATTAAAACATTCATTATACAATTTTCTTGTAATATCCTTTTTTTTCCCCAATACAGACTGCTTTGCATTAATTTTTGCGTTTTTTGTAGGTAATAAGCTCAAAAACACTCAACTTTTTTGTAATGTTATTCTGTTTCTTCATATTGGTTGGTTTGCATCCGTTTTAGCGTTCTACGCTAAAACTGAAAAGACACGTTTTCAGTAGTATTGTTGAAATTGCTGAAAACACCCAAAGACTCGTTTCTTGTAAAGTCGTGTAATTTCCTCATATAGGTGGCTTTGCATGCACTTCCGGGTTTCGCACATAACTCCGGAAAAAGCTAAAATAATTTTTTTATGTTTTTTTTTCACATAATTTCCCTGAATTTTCTCAGAATTTTGGCATCTCGTTACCTATGAAGATCAATAAGAAAAAAAATCTATTTTTTTGATTATTTTTTTCTCTTTAAAGAGTGTTATTTGTGGGTTTTAGATTTTTGGCACTTAAGGAACTTAAAAATACTCATAATACACGATTTTCGTAATGTCCTTTCGTTTCACAAACATAGGGTTCTTTGCATGTATTTAAGCGATTTTATAGGTAACATGATCAAAAACAATCAAAATTCATGTTTTTGGTAACGTTATTCTGTTTCTTCATAAAGGTTGTTTTGCATGCGTTTAGCGTTTTGGTATGTATGTATGTATGTATGTATGTATGTATGTATGTATGTATGTAAACGCAAGTTCTTCGTAAAATTTGGTTTTATTCCAATGTAATGTGATTGTTCTGCTTTATAGTGTTTTGTTGCATATAACGCTCAAAAACACTCAAAAGACACTTTTCTGGTAATATCATTTTTTCCCCCATAAAGGTAGTTTTGCATGTAATTTGGGATTTTCGTAACTAAGAATGTGAAAAACACTCAAAATACTCACATTTGGTAAGATAGTTCTGTTTCTCAATTAAAAGTCTTATTCATGAGTTTCAGCATTTTGGAATGTAAGAAACTTCTTTATATACACGAGTTTTTGCGTTTTTTGCCTTTCGGTTCTTGTGAAACTATAAAACACTCATTATACACTTTTCTTGTAATGTCCTTTTGCTTCCCAATATAGAGTGCTTTCCATCCATTTTCGCGTTTTCTGTAGGTAACAATTTCAAAAACACTCAAAATATACCTTTTTGGTAATGTTTTTCTATTTCTTCATTTTCGTTGGTTTGCATCCGTTTTAGCGTTATTGTACGTAAAACTCCGAAAAGACACGTTTTCAGTAATTGTGTGTTGGATTCCCACATAGATTGACTTCCTTGGGTTTTATCGTGTTGGTTCCTAACATGCTGAAAAACACTCATAAGACAGTTTTTTGGCAAAGAGGTTTGATTTTTCCATATAGGTGGCCTTGCATGCACTTTAGGGTTTTGGTACATAACAGTCCGACAAAAAAGCTAAATTTAACTTTTTTGATAATGTTCTTATTTCATATAATTTCCTTAACTTTGACCGAATTTTGGCACCTCGTTACCTGTGAATGTGAATAAGAATGAAAAAAAAAAATCGTATTTTTTTATTGCTTTATTGATTTTTTCTCAATAATGAGTGTAATTTGTGGCTTTTAGCTTTTTCGTACTTAATGAACTTAAAAACACTCATAATACACTTTTCTCATAATGTCCTTTCGTTTCCCAAAAATAGGGTTGTTTGCAGGTACTTAATTGTTTTTATTCGTAACATGATCAAAACACTCAAAAAACATGTTTTTGGTAATGTTATTCTGTTTCACAATATAGTGTATTTTGGATGCGTTTTAGTGTTTTGGTATATAAGGAGCTCAAAAACACTTATAAGCAAGTTCTTATTAAAAAATGGTTTTATTCCAATGTAATGTCATTGCCCAGCTTTTTAGTGCTTTATTACCTAACACGCTCAAAAATACTCAACAGACATTTTTCTGGTAATGTTATTTTTTTCCCACATAAAGCTGGTTTCGCATGGAATTTGGGGTTTTGGTAACTAAGAATGTGAAAAGCACTCAAAATACACACTTTTAGTAAGATTGTTCTGTTTCTCAATTAAGAGTGTTGTTCATGAGTTTCAGCATTTTGGTAGCTAGGAAACTTCTTCATATACACTAGTTTTTGCTTTTTTTGCCTTGTGGTTCTTTTGAACTATTAAACACTCATTATGCACTTTTCTTGCAATGTTCTTTTCTTTCCCATTATAGAGTGCTTGGCATCAATTCTCGTGTTTTTTTCATAGGTAACAAGCTCAAAAACACTCAAAATATACCTTTTTGGTAATGTTTTTTTATTTCTTTATATTGGTTTGTTTGCATCCGTTTTAGCGTTTTTCTACGTAAAACACTGAGAAGACACGTTTTCAGTATTTTTTTTTTTTAATTCCCATATAGAGTGAGTTCCTTATTATTTATTGTTTTGGTGCCTAACATGCTTAAGAACACTCAAAAGAGGGATTTCTGATAAGGTCGTTTAATTTCCTCATATAGGAGGCTTTGCGTGCACTTTAGTGTTTGGTACATAACAGTCCCCCCAAAATAAAGCTAAAATTAACTTTTTTGATAATATTTTTTTATCACATAATTGCGCTGAATTTTTACCAGAATTTTGGCATCTCGGTACCTATGAAGATAAATAAAAAAAAAATCCTAGTTTTTTATATTTTTTATTTATTTTTTTATTTTTTTCTTAATGAAAAGTGTTATTTATGGGATTTACCTTTTTGGTACTTAAGGACCTTAAAAAACACTCATAATACGCGTTTCTTGTAATGTCCTTTCGTTTCCCAAACAAAAGGTTCTTTGCATGTATTTAAGCGTTTTTATAGATAACATGATCAAAAACACTCAAAATACTAGGTTTTGGTAAAGTTATTCTGTTTCTCCATAAAGTGTGTTTTGCATGCGTTTTAGCAGTTTTGTATATAAGGAGCTCAAAAACATTTATGGCAAGTTCTTGGTAAAAAATTATTTTATTCCAATGTAATGTAATTGCCTTGCTTTTGAGTGGTTTATTACCTATCACGCTGAAAAAACACTCAAAAGACACTTTTCTGGAAAATTCATTTTTTTCCCCACAAAGCTATTTTCGCATGTAATTTGGGGTTTTTGGTAACTAAGAATGTGAGAAGCACTTAAAATCCACGCATTTAGTAAGGTTGTTCTGTTTCTCAATTAAGAGTGTTATTCATAAGTTTCAGCATTTTGGTATCTAGGAAATCTCTCCATATACACGAGTTTTTGCGTTGTTTGCTTTGTGGTTCTTTTGAACTATAAAACTCTCATTATACACTTTTCTTGCAATGTCCTCTTGTTTCCCAATATAGAGTGCTTTGCATCAATTTTCGCGTTTTTGTAGGTAAAAAGATCAAAAACACTCAAAATATACCTTTTTGGAAACGTTTTACTATTTCTTGATATTGGTTGGTTTGCATCCGTTTTAACGTTTTTCTACGTAAAACACTGAGAAGACACGTTTTCTGTAACTTTGTTTTGGATTCCCATATAGAGTGAGTTCCTTATTATTTATCGTCTCGGTGCCTAACATGCTAAAAAACACACAAAACACAGATTTTTGGTAAGATCGTTTAATATCCTCATAATGAAAAGCTTGCATGCACTTTAGGGCTTGGTACATAAGTTCGAACAAAAAAACTGAAATTAACTTTTTTGATAATATTCTTTTATCATATAATTGCCATGAATTTTCCCAGAATTTTGGCATCTCGGTACCTATGAAAATGAATAACAAAAAAAAAATCATATTTTTTATATTTTTTTATTATTTATTTTTTAAATAGCGTTATTTGTGGGTTTTAGCTTTTTGGTACTAAAGGAACTTAAAAAAACACTCATAATACATGTTTCTCGTAATGTCCTTTCGTTTCCCAAATATAAGGTTCTATGCATGAATTTAAGCGTTTTTATAAATAACATGATCAAAAACACTGAAAATACGTGTATTTGGTAATGTTTTTCTGTTTCTCCATAAAATGTATTTTGCATGCGTTTTAGCGTTTTGGTATATAAGGAGCTCAAAAACACATAAAGGCATGTTCTTGGTAAAATTTGGTTTTATTCCCATGTAATGTGATTGCCCTGGCTTTTAGTGCTTTATTTTCATAACACGCTCAAAAAACTAAAAAATAAAAAAGCAAAGCCTCCCATGTGAGGAAATTAAAGACCTTACCAGAAATCTGTCTTTTGAGTGTTTTTCAGCTTGTTAGGCACCAAAAAGATAAATAATAAGGAACTCACTGTATGTGGGAATCCAAAAATAAAATTACTGTAAATGTGTCTTCTCAGTGTTTTACGTAGAAAAACGCTAAAATTGATGCAAACCAACTAATATCAAGAAGCAGAAAAACATTACCAAAAATGTATATTTTGAGTGTTTTTGAGCTTGTTACCTACAAAAAAAAAACGCAAAAAATTGATACAAAGCACTCTATATTGGGAAACAAACGGACATTGCTAGAAAAGTGTATAATGAATGTTTTATAGTTAAAAAAAACACAAGGCAAAAATCGCAAAAACTCGTGTATATGGAGAAGTTTCCTAGATACCAAAATGCTGAAACTCATGAATAACACTCTTAATTGAGAAACAGAACAACCTTACTAAATGCGTGTCAAAAACACTAAAAGGCAAGTTCTTCGTAAAAGTTGGTTTTATTCCCATGTAATGTGATTGCTCTGCTTTTTAGTGTTTTATTGCCTAACAGTCTCAAAAACACTGAAAGACACTTTTCTGGTAATGTCATTTTCCCATATAAAGCTAGTTTCACATGGAATTTGGGATTCTGGTAACTAAGAATGTAAAAAAAAACACTCAAAATACACGCATTCAGTAAGGTTGCTCTGTTTCTTGATTAAGAAAGTTATTCATGAGTTTCAGCATTTTGGTATCTTGGAAACTTCTCCACACATACGAGTTTTTGCGTTTTTTGCCTTGTGATTCTGGTGGAACTATAAAACACTCATTATACATGTTATGTCCTTTTTTTTTTTCTTAATATACAGTGCTTTCTATCCATTTTTGTGTTTTTTTTTTTATGTAACAAGATCAAAAACACACAAAATATACTTTTCTGGTAATATTATTCTATTTTTTCATATTGGTTGGTTTGCATCCGTTTTAGCGTGTTTCTACGTAAATCTTTTAAAAGACACGTTTTCAGTAATTTTGTTTTGGATTTCCATATAGAGTGACTTTCATATTATCTATCGTTTTGGTACCTAACATGCGAAAAAAACACTCAAAAGACAGGTTTCTTGTAAAGTCGTTAAATTTTCCCAAATAGGTGGCTTTGCATACACTTTATGGTTTGGTACATTGCTCCGAAAAAAGGTAAAATTATCTTTTTCGATAATGTTCTTTTTTCCACATACTTTCCCTGAATTTTGGCAGAATTTTGGCATCTTGGTACCTATGAACATCAATAACAAAAAAATAAAAATGCTATTTTTTTTCTCTATAAAGAGTGTTATTTGTATGTTTTAACGTTTGGTACTTAAGGAACTTAAAAACATTCATAATCCACATTCGTTTCCCAAATATAGGGATCTTTCCATGTATTTAAGTGTTTTTATAGATAATAAAAAACACTCAAAAACACTTGTTTTAATGTAATGTTATTCTGCTTCTTTGTTATGTAATTCTGCGATTTCTTATGTAAGGAGCTGAAAAACACTTCAAGGCAAGTTCTTGGTAAAAGTTGGTTTTATTCCAATGTAATATGATTGCCCTGCTTTTTAGTGCTTTATTGCCTGACACGTTCAAAAACACTCAAAAGACACTTCTGGTTATGTCAGTTTTTTTTTTCACACATAAAGCTAGTTTTGCATGCCATTTGGGGTTTTGCTAACTAAGAATGTGAAAAAAAAAACACTCAAAATACACGCATTTGGTAATGATGTTCTGTTTCTCAATTAAGATTGTTATTCATGAGTTTCAGCATTTTGGTATCTAAGAAACTTCTTTATATACACGAGATTTTGCGTTTTTTGCCTCGTGGTTCTTGTGAACCACAAGTTCTTTTGTCGGAAAATGATAAGACACTCATTATACACGTTTCTCGTAATGTCCTTTTCTTTCCCAATAGGGAGTGCTTTGTATCCATTTTCGCGTTTTTTTGTAGGTAACAAGCTCAAAAACACTCAAAATATACCTTTTTGGTAATGTTATTCTATTTCTTCATATTGGTTGGTTTGCATCCGTTTTAGCGTTTTTCTACGTAAAACAACGAAAAGACACGTTTTCAGTAATTTTGTTTTCGATTCCCAAAGAATATTGCCAGAATTTTGGCATCTTAGTACCTATGAAGATGAATAAAAAAAAAAATGTATTTTATTTTTTCTCTATAAAGAGCGTTAATTGTGAGTTTTAGCTTTTTTGGTACTTAATGAACTTAAAAACACTCATAATACACGTTTCTCGTAATGTCCTTTCGTTTCCCAAACATAAGGTTCTTTGCATGTATTTAAGCGTTTTTATAAATAACATGATGAAAAACACTCAAAATACATGTTTTTGGTAATGTTTCTCCATAAAGGTTGTTTTGCATACGTTTTAGTGTTTTGGTATGTAAGGAATTAAAAAAAAACACAAAGGCAAGTTCTTCGTAAAAGTTGGTTTTATTCCCATGTAATGTGATTGTTCTGCTTTTTAGTGCTTTGTTGCACATCACGCTCAAAAACACTCAAAACACACTTTTCTGGTAATATCATTTTTTTTTTTCCCACATAAAGCTACTTTCGCATGTAATTTGGGATTTTCGTAACTAAGAATGTGAAAAACACTCAAAATACACACATTTCGTAAGGTAGTCCTGTCTTTCAATTAAAAGTGCTATTCATGCATTTCAGCATTTTGGTATGTAAGAAACTTCTCTATATACACGAGTTTTTGTGTTTTTTGCCTTGTGGTTCCTGTGAAATTATAAAACATTCATTATACAAGTTTCTCGTAATGTTCTTTTGTTTCCCAATATAGAGTGCTTTCCATCCATTTTCGCATTTTTTGTAGGTAACAAGCTGAAAAACTCTCAAAATATATCTTTTTGGTAATGTTATTCTATTTCTTCATATTGGTTGGTTTGCATCCGTTTTAGCGGATGGTAAAGTTGTGTAATTTCCCCATATAGGTGGCTTTGCATGCACTTCTGGGTTTGGTACATAATTCCGGAGAAAAGTTAAATTTTTTTTATAATGTTTTTTTTTTATATATAATTTCGCTAAATTTTGCCTGAATTTTGGCATCTTCATACCTATGTAGATGAATAAATAAAAAAATCTATTTTTTTTAGTTATTAATTTTTTCTCTATTTCTGGGTTTTAGTTTTTTGGTACTTAAGGAACTTAAAAATAATCATAATACACGATTTTCGTAATGTCTTCTCGTTTCACAGACATAGGGTTCTTTGCATGTATTTAAGCGTTTTTATAGGTAACATGATCAAAAACACAAACTACATGTTTTGGTAATGTTATTCTGTTTCTCCATAAAGGGTGTTTTGCATGCGTTTTAGCGTTTTGGTATGTAAGGAGTTAAAAACACTAAAATGCAAGTTCTTCGTAAAAGTTGGTTTTATTCCTATTTAATGTGATTATTCTGCTTTTTAGTGCTTTGTTACATATCACGCTCAAAAACACTCAAAAGACACTTCTCAGATAATGTCATTTTTTTCCCACATAAAGCTAGTTTCACATGTAATTTGGGATTTTCGTAACTAAGAATGTGAAAAACACTCAAAATACACACATTTGGTAAGGTAGTTATGTTTCTCAATTAAAAGTGTTTTTCATGAGTTTTAGCGTTTTGGTATATAAGCAACTTCACTATATACACGAGTTTTTGCGTTTTTTGTCGTGTGGTTTTTGTGAAACAATCATTATACCTGTTTCTCTAAATGTCCTTTTGCTTCCCAATATAGAGTGCTTTCCAAATGTTTGCGCGTTTTTTGTAGGTAAAAAGCTCAAAAACACTTTTTGGTAATGTTATTCTATTTCTTCATATTTGTTGGTTTGCATCCGTTTTAGCGTTTTTCTACGTAAAACACTGAAAACACACGTCTTCAGTAATTTTGTTTTGGATTCACATATTGACTGACTTCCATATTATTTATCGTTTTGGTGCCTAACATGCTGAAAAACACTGAAAAGACAGGTTTCTGGTAAAGTCGTTTAACTTCCTTATATAGGTGGCATGCACTTTGAAGTTTGGTACATAAAAATCCGAAAAAGAGCTATAATTAACTTTTTTTTATAATGTTCTTTTTTCCAGATAAATTCCCTGAATTTTGGCAGAATATTGGCGTCTTGGTACCAATGAAAATCAATATAAAAAAAAAAGATATTATTTATTTGTTTATTTATTTTTTCTCTATAAAGAGTGTTATTTGTGGGTTTTAACGTTTTGGTACTTAAGGAACTTAAAAACGGTCCTAATACACGTTTCTCGTAATGACCTTTCGTTTCCCAAATATAGGATTCTTTGCATGTATTTAAGCGTTTTTGTAGGTAACATGATCAAAAACACTTAAAACACATGTTTTTAGTAATGTTATTCTGCATCTCCATAAAGGAGTTTTTTGCATGCGTTTTAGCGTTTTGGTTTGTAAGGAAGTCAAAAACACTTCCAGGCAAGTTCTTGGTAAAAGTTGGTTTTATTCTCAAGTAATGTGATTGCCCTGTTTTTTTTTTGATTTATTGTTTAATACGCTCAAAAACACTCAAAAGACACTTCTAGTAATGTCATTTTTTTTCCAACATAGTTTCGCGTGCTATTTCGGATTTTTCTAACTATGAATGTGAAAAACACTCATAATACACGCATTTGGTAAGGTTGTTCTGTTTCTAAATTAATATTGTTATTCAAGAGTTTAAGCATTTTGGTATCCAAGAAACTTCTTTATATACACGAGTTTTTGCGTTTTTTGCCTTGTGGTTCTTGTGAACCACAAGTTCTTTTCCTCAAAAATAATAAAACACTCATTATACACGTTTCTCGTAATGTCCTTTTGTTTCCCAATAGGAAGTGCTTTGCATCCATTTTCGCGTTTTTTGTAGGTAACAAAGTCAAAAACACTCAAAAAGTACCTTTTTGGTAATGTTATTTTATTTCTTCCTATTGGTTGGTTTGCATCCGTTTTAGCGTTTTTCTACGTAAAACACCGAAAAGACACGTTTTCAGTAATTTTGTTTTAGATTGTTATTTACCGTTATGGTGCCTAACAAGTTGAAAAACACTCATAACACAGTTTCCTGGCAAAGATGTTTAATTTCCCCATATAGGTGGCTTTGTATGCACTTTAGGGTTTGGTACATAACAGTACGAAAAAAAAAAAGCTAAATTTAACTTTTTTATAATGTTCTTATTTCACATAATTTCCTGAATTTTGCCCAAATTTTGGCATCTCAGTACCTGTCAAGATGAAAAAGAAAGAAAAAAATATCGTATTTTTTTATTTATTTTTTTTTTCTCAATAAAGAGTGTTATTTGTGGCTTTTAGCTTTTTGATAAATAATGATCTTAAAAACACTCGTAATTCACGTTTCTCGCAATGTCCTTTAATTTCCTAAAAATAGGGTTCTTTGCATGTATTTAAGCGTTTTTATTGGTAACAAGATCAAAAACACTCAAAATATATGTTTTTGGTAATGCTATTCTCTTTCTTCATAAAGTGTGTTTTGCATGCGTTTTAGCGTTTTGGTATATAAGGAGCTCAAAACTCTTAAAGGCAAGTTCTTGGTAAAAATTGATTTTATTGCCATGTAAAGTGATATCCATGTTTTTTAGTGCTTTATTGCCTATCAAGCTCAAAAACACTAAAAAGACATTTTTCTGGTAATGTCATTTTTTTCCCACTTAAAGCTGGTTTCGCATGCAATTTGGGATTTTGGTAACTAAGAATGTGAAAAGCACTCAAAATACACGCATTTAGTAAAGTTGTTCTGTTTCTTAATTAAGAGTGTTATTCAGGATTTTCAGCATTTTGGTATCTAGGAAACTTCTCCATATACACTAGTTTTTGCGTTTTTTGCCTTGTGGTTCTTTTAAACTATAAAACATTCATTATACACTTTTCTCGCAATATCCCTTTGTTTTCCAATATAGAGTGCTTTGTATCAATTTTCGCGTTTTTTTTTTTTAGGTAACAACCTCAAAAACACTCAAAATATACCTTTTTGGTAATGTTTTTCTACTTTTTGATATTTTTTGGTTTCCATCCGTTTTAGCGTTTTTCTACGTAAAACACTGAGAAGACACGTTTCCAGTAATTTTGTTTTGGTTTGCCATATAGAGTGAGTTCCATAGTATTTATCGTTTTGGTGCCTAACATGTTGAAAAACACTCAAAACACAGATTTCTGGTAAGGTCGTTTAATTTTCTCATATGGGAGGCTTTGAGTGCACTTTAGTGTTTGGTACATAACAGTCCGAAAAAAAGCTAATATCAACTTTTTTTTTTATAATATTCTCTTATCATATAATTGCCCTAATTTTTCCCGGAAATTTGGCATCACGGTACCTATGAAGGTGAATAACAAAAAAAGAAAAGAAAAACCTTTCATTTTTTTAAATTTTTTATTTTTTTTTCTAAATAACGAATGTTATTTGTGGGTTTTAGCTTTTTGGTAGTTAAGCACTCATAATACATGTTTCTCGTAATGTCCTTACGTTTCCCAAACATAAGGTTCTTTGCATGTATTTAAGCGTTTTTATAGAAAACATTATCAAAAACACTCAAAATACATCTTTTTGGTAATGTTATTCTGGTTCTCCATAAAGTTTGTTTTGCATGCGTTTTAGCGGTTTAGTATATAAGGAGCTCAAAAACACTTAAAATGAAATTCTTGATAAAAATTGGTTTTATTGAAATGTAATGTGATTGCCCTGCTTTTTAATGCTTTATTGCCTATCAGGCTCAAAAACACTCAAAAGACATTTTTCTCGTAATGTCATTTTTTTTCTCACATAAAGCTGGTTTCGCATGCAATTTGGGGTTTTGGTAACTAAGAATGTGAAAAGCTCTCAAAATACACGCATTTAGTAAGGTTGTTCTGTTTCTCAATTAGGAATGTTATTCATGAGTTTCTTCATATTGGTTGGTTTTCATCTGTTTTAGCGTTTTTCTACGTAAAACACCGAAAAGACACGTTTTCAGTAATTTTGTTTTCGATTCCCAAAGAATATTCCCAGAATTTTGGCATCTTAGTACCTATGAAGATGAATAACAAAACAAAAAAAGAAAATTTTGTTTTCTCTATAAAGTGATTAATGTGGGTTTTAGCGTTTTTGGTACTTAAGGAACTTAAAAACACTCATAATACACGTGTTCCGTAATGTCCTTTCTTTTCCCAAAAATAGGGTTCTTTGCATGTATTTAAGTGGTTTTATTGGTAATATGATCAAAAACACTCAAAATACATGTCTTTGGTAATGTTCTTCTGTTTCACCATTAGGTGTATTTTGCATGCCTGTTAGTGTTTTGGTGTATAAGGAGCTCAAAAACACTTAAAGGCAAGATGCAAGTTCTTGGTAAAAATTCGTTTTACTCCGATATAATGTGATTGCCCTCCTTTTTAGTGTTTTATTGCCTATCACGCTCAAAAACACTCAAAAGACACTTTTCTGGTAAAGTAATTTTTTTTCCCAACAAATCTATTTTTGCATGCAATTTGGGGTTTTGGTAACTAAGAATGTTAAAAGCACTCAAAATACACGCATTTAGTAAGGTTGTTCTGTTTCTCAATTAATAGTGTTATACATGAGTTTTAGCATTTTGGTATCTAGGAAACCTCTCCATATACACAAGATTTTGCGTTTTTTGCCTTGTGGTTCTTTTGAACTATAAAACACTCATTATACACTTTTTCTTGCAATGTCCTTTTGTTTCCCAATATAGAGTGCTTTGCATCAATTTTCGCGTTTTTTTATAGGTACCAAGCTCAAAAACATTCAAAATATACGTTTTTAGTAACGTCTTTCTATTTCTTGATATTCATTGTTTTGCATCCATTTTAGCGTTTTTCTACGTAAAACACTAAGAAGACACGTTTTCAGTAACTTTGTTTTGGATTCCCATATAGAGTGATTTCCTTATTATTTATCGTTTTGGTGACTAACATGCTAAAAAAAACTCTAAACACAGATTTCTGGTAAGGTCGTTTAATTTCCTCATATAGGAGGCTTTGCATGCACTTTAGGGTTGGGTCCGAAAAAAAAAAGCTGAAATTAACTTTTTTGATAATATTGTTTTATCATATGATTGCCCTGAATTTTCCCAGAATTTTGGTATCTCGGTACCTGTGAAGATAAAAAAAATAAATAATTCCTATTCCGAAAAAAAAGCTGAAATGAACTTTTTTGATAATATTGTTTTATCATATGATTGCCCTGAATATTCCCAGAAATTTGGTATCTCGGTACCTATGAAGATGAATAACAAAAAAGAAAAAAGAAAAAAATCCTATTTTTTTTTTTGTAAATAAAGAGTGTTATTTGTAGGTTTTAGCTTTTTGGTACTTAAGCAACTTAAAAAAAACACTCATAATACACGTTTCTCGTAATATACTTTTGTTTCCCAAACATAATGTTGTTTGCATGTATTTAAGCGTTTTTATAGATAACATGACCAAAAACACTGAAAATACATGTTTTTGGTAATGTTATTCTGTTTTTCCATAAAGTGTGTTTTCCATGCGTTTTAGCAGTTTTGTATATAAGGAGCTCAAAAACACTTAAAGGCAAGTTTTTGGTATAAATTGGTGTTATTCCAATGTAATATGATTGCACTGCTTTTTAGTGCTTTATTGCCTATCACGTTCAAAAACACTTAAAAGACACTTTTCTGGTAATGTCATTTTTTCTCTCAGATAAAGGTGGTTTCTCATGCAATTTAGGGTTTTGGTAACTAAGAATGTGAAAAGCACTCAAAATACACGCATTTAGTAAGGTTGTTCTGTTTCTCAATTAAGAGTGTTATTCATGAGTTTCAGCATTTTGGTATCTAGGAGATCTCTCCATATACACGAGTTTTTGCGTTTTTTGCTTTGAACTATAAAACAATCATTATACACTTTTCTTGCAATATCCTTTTGTTTCCCAATATAGAGTGCTTTGCATCTATTTTCGCGTTTTTTTTGTAGGTAACAAGCTCAAAAACACTCAAAATATACCTTTTTGGTAATGTTATTCTATTTCTTGATATTGGTTGGTTTGCATCCGTTTTAGCGTTTTTCTACGTAAAACACTGAAAAGACACGTTTTCGGTAACTTTGTTTTGGATTCCCATATAGAGTGAGTTGCTTATTATTTATCGTTTTGGTGACTAACATGCTAAAAAACACTCAAAACACAGATTTCTGGTAAGGTCGTTTCATTTCCTCATATTGGAGGCTTTCCCTGCACTTTAGGGTTTGGTACATAACAGTCCGAAAAAAGGGCTGAAATTAACTTTTTTGATAATATTCTTTTATCACATAATTGCCCTGAATTTCTCGGTACCTATGAAGATGAATAACATGTATTTAAGCGTTTTTATAGGTAACATGATCAAAAACACAAAATACATGTTTTGGTAAGGTTATTCTGTTTCTCCATAAAGGGTGTTTTGCATGCGTTTTAGCGTTTTCGTATGTAAGGAGTTAAAATCACTTAAAGGCAAGTTCTTCGTAAAAGTTGGTTTTATTCCTATTTAATGTGATTATTCTGCTTTTTAGTGCTTTGTTACATATCACGCTCAAAATCACTCAAAAAACACTTTTCAGATAATGTTATTTTTTTTCCAACATAAAGCTAGTTTCACATGTGATTTGGGATTTTTGTAACTAAAAATGTGAAAAACACTCAAAATACACACATTTGGTAAGGTAGTTCTGTTTCTCAATTAAAAGTGTTATTCATGAGTTTTAGCGTTTTGGTATATAAGAAACTTCTCTATATTCACGAGTTTTTGCGTTTTTTGTCTTGTGGTTCTTGTGAAACTATAAAACAATCATTATACACGTTTCTCTAAATGTCCTTTTGCTTCCCAATATAGAGTGGTTTCCAAATGTTTGCGCGTTTTTTGTAGGTAAAAAGCTCAAAAACACTTTTTGGTTATGTTATTCTTTTTTTTTTATATTTGTTGGTTTGCATCCGTTTTAGCGTTTTTCTACGTAAAACACTGAAAAGACACGTCTTCAGTAATTTTGTTTTGGATTCACATATTGACTGACTTCCATATTATTTATCGTTTTAGTGCCTAACATGCTGAAAAACACTGAAAAGACACGTTTCTGGTAAAGTCGTTTAACTTCCTTATATAGGTGGCATGCACTTTAGAGTTTGGTACATAAAAATCCGAAAAAGAGCTATAATTAACTTTTTTTGATAATGTTCTTTTTTCCAAATAAATTCCATTAATTTTGGCAGAATATTGGCATCTTGGTACCAATGAAAATCAATATAAAAAAATATATTTTTTATTTATTTATTTATTTTTTCTCTATAAAGAGTGTTATTTGTGTGTTTTAACGTTTTGGTACTTAAGGAACTTAAAAACGGTCCTAATACACGTTTCTCGTAATGACCTTTCGTTTCCCAAACATAGGATTCTTTGCATGTATTTAAGCGTTTTTGTAGGTAACATGATCAAAAACACTTAAAACACATGTTTTTAGTAATGTTATTCTGCATCTCCATAAAGGAGTTTTTTGCATGCGTTTTAGCGTTTTGGTTTGTAAGGAGGTCAAAAACACTTCAAGGCAAGGTAAAAGTTGGCTTTATTCCCATGTAATGTGATTGCCCTGTTTTTTTTTTTGTGATTTATTGTGTAACACGCTCAAAAACACTCAAAAGACACTTCTAGTAATGTCATTTTTTTTCCAACATAGTTTCGCTTGCTCTTTCGGGTTTTTCTAACTATGAATGTGAAAAACACTCAAAATACACGCATTTGGTAAGGTTGTTCTGTTTCTCATTTAATATTGTTATTCAAGAGTTTAAGCATTTTGGTATCCAAGAAACTTCTTTATATACACGAGTTTTTGCGTTTTTTTCAAGTTCTTTTGCTCAAAAATAGTAAAACACTCATTATACACGTTTCTTGTAATGTCCTTTTGTTTCCCAAAAGGAAGAGCTTTGCATCCATTTTCGCGTTTTTTGTAGGTAACAAGATCAAAAACACTCAAAATGTACCTTTTTGGTAATGTTATTTTATTTCTTCCTATTGGTTGGTTTGCATCCGTTTTAGCGTTTTTCTACGTAAAACAACGAAAAGACACGTTTTCAGTAATTTTTTTTTAGATTCCCATATAGAGTGACTTGCATAATATTTACCGTTATGGTGCCTAAGAAGTTGAAAAACACTCACAACACAGTTTTCTGGCAAAGACGTTTAATTTCCCCATATAGGTGGCTTTGCATGCACTTTAGGGTTTGGTACATAACAGTACGAAAAAAAAAAAGCTAAATTTATCTTTTTTGATAATTTTCTTATTTCACATAATTTCCTGAATTTTGCCCATCTCGGTACCTGTGAAGATGACAAAGAAAGAAAAAAATATCGTATTTTTTTATTGATTGATTTTTTTTTCTCAATAAAGAGTGTTATTTAGCTTTTTGATGAATAATGATCTTTAAAAACACTCGTAATACACGTTTCTTGCAATGTCCTTTACTTTCCTTAAAATAGGGTTCTTTGCATGTATTTAAGCGTTTTTATTGGTAACATGATCAAAAACACTCAAAATATATGTTTTTGGTAATGCTATTCTCTTTCTCCATAAAGTGTGTTTTGCATGCGTTTTAGCGTTTTGGTATATAAGGAGCTCAAAACACTTAAAGGCAAGTTCTTTGTGAAAATTGATTTTATTGCCATGTTAAGTGATTCCCATGCTTTTTAGTGCTTTATTGCCTATCAAGCTCAAAAACACTCAAAAGACATTTTTCTGGTAATGTCATTTTTTTCCCACATAAAGCTGGTTTCGCATGCAATTTGGGATTTTGGTAACTAAGAATGTGAAAATAATGTTTTTATAGATAACATTATCAAAAACACTCAAAATACATCTTTTTGGTAATGTTATTTTGGTTCTCCATAAAGTTTTTTTTGCATGCGTTTTAGCGGTTTAGTATACGAGTATAAGGAGCTCAAAAACACTTAAAGGGAAATTCTTGATAAAAATTGGTTTTATTGAAATGTAATGTGATTGCACTGCTTTTTAGTGCTTTATTGCCTATCAGGCTCAAAAACACTCAAAAGACATTTTTTCTCGTAATGTCATTTTTTTAGCACATAAAGCTGGTTTCGCATGCAATTTGGGGTTTTGGTATCTAAGAATGTTAAAAGCTCTCAAAATACACGCATTTAGTAAGGTTGTTCTGTTTCACAATTAGGAATGTTATTCATGAGTTTAAGCATTTTGGTATCTAAGAAACTTTTCCATATCCGCAAGTTTTTGCGTTTTTTGCCTTTTGGTTCTTTTGAACTATAAAACACTCATTATATACTTTTCTTGCAATGTCCGTTTATTTCCTAATATAGAGTGCTTTGCATCAATTTTTTGCGTTTTTTTGTAGGTAATAGCTCAAAAACACTTACCTTTTTGGTAATGTTTTTTTTTATTTCTTATATTGGTTAGTTTGCACCCTTTTTAACGTTTTTCTACGTAAAACACTGAGAAGACACGTTTTCAGTAATTTTTTTTTTCCATATAAAAGTGATTCCCATATAAAGTGAGTTATTTATTTATCATTTTGGTGCCTAAAATTCTGAAAAACACTCAAAAGACAGATTTCTTTTCAGGTCGTTTAATTTTTTCATATAGGAGGCTTTGCATGCACTTTAGGATTTGGTACATAACAGTTCGAAAAAAAAAGCTGAAATTAACTTTTTTGATAATATTCTTTTATCACATAATTGCCCTGAATTTTCCCTGAATTTTCTCACCTCGGTACTTATGAATATGAATTACAAAAAAAAAAAAATCCTATTTATTTTATTTATTTTTATTTTTTATTTTCTAAATAAAGAGTGTTTTTTTTGTGGGTTTTAGCTTTTTGGTACTTAAGGAACTTAAAAAAACACTCATAATACACGTTTCTTATAATGTCCTTTTGCTTCCCAAACATAATGTTCTTTGCATGTACTTTAGCGTTTTTATAGATAACATGATCAAAAAACACTGAAAATACATGTTTTTGGTAATGTTATTCTGTTTCTCCATAAAGTTTGTTTTGCATGCGTTTTAGCGGTTTGGTATATAAGGGGTTAAAAACACTTAAAGGCAAATTCTTCGTAAAAGTTGGTTTTATTCCCATGTAATGTGATCGTTCTGCTTTTTTAGTGCTTTGTTGCATATCACGCTGAAAAACACTCAAAAGACACTTTTCTGGTAATGTCATTTTTTTCCCAGATGATGGTAGTTTCGCATGTAATTTGGCATTTTCGTAACTAAGAATGTGAAAAACACTCAAAATACTAAATTTGGTAAGGTGGTTCTGTTTATCGATTAAAAGTGTTATTCATGCATTTATTCATTTTGGTATGTAAAAAATTTCTTTATATACACGAGTTTTTGCGTTTATTGCCTTGTGATTCTTTTAAAACTATAAAACACTCATTATACACGTTTCTCGTAATGTCCTTTTGTTTCCTAATATAGAGTGCTTTACATCGATTTTTTGCATTTTTTGTAGGTAACAAGCTCAAAAACATTCAAAATATATCTTTTTGGTAATGTTATTGTATTTCTTCATATAGGATGGTTTGTATACGCTTTAGCGTTTTTCTACGTAAAACACTGAAAAGACACGTTTTCAGTAAATTTCTTTTGGATTCACATATTGACTGACTTCCATATTATTTATCGTTTTGGTGCCTAACATGCTGAAAAACACTGAAAAGACAGGTTTCTTATATAGGTGGCTTTGCATGCATTTTAGGGTTTGGTACATAACAATCCGAAAAAAAAAGCTATAATTAAATTCTATGATAATATTCTTTTTTCCACATAAATTCCGTGAATTTTGGCAGAGTTTTAGCATCTCGGTACCTATGAAGATGAATAATAAAAAAAAAAAAAATCCCATCTTTTTTATTTATTTATTTTTCTAAAGAGTGTTATTTGTGGGTTTTAGCTTTTTGGTACTGAAGGAAATTAAAAATCACTCATAATACACGTTTCTCGTAATGTTCTTTCGTTTCCCAAAAATAAGGTTCTTTACATGTATTTAAGCGTTTTTATACATAACATGATCAAAAACACTCAAAATACATGTATTTTGTAATGTTATTCTGTTTCTCCATAAAATGTATTTTGCATGCGTTTTAGCGTTTTGGTACGTAAGGTGCTCAAAAAACACTTAAAGGTAAGTTCTTGGTAAAATTTCGTTTTATTCCCATGTAATGTGATTGCCCTGGCATTTAAGGCTTTATTGCGTAACAGGCTCACAAACACTTAAAAGACATGCAAAGCCTCCCATGTGAGGAAATTAAAGACCTAACAAGAAATATGTCTTTTTAGTGTTTTTCAGCATATTAGGCACCAAAACGATAAATAATAAGGAACTCACTCTATGTGGGAATCCATAAGAAAATTACTGAAAACGTGTCTTCTCAGTGTTTTACGTAGAAAAACGCTAAAACTGATACAAACCAACCAATATCAAGAAGCAGAATAACATTACCAAAAATGTATATTTTGAGTGTTTTTGTGCTTGTTTCCTACAAAAAAAAAACGCGAAAATTGATACAAAGCACTCTATATTGGAAAAGAAAGGGACATTGCGAGAAAAGTGTATAATGAATGTTTTATAGTTCAAAAAAACCACAAGGCAAAAAACGCAAAAACTCGTGTATATGCTGAAACTCTTGAATAACACTGTTAATTGAGAAACAGAGCAACCTTACTAAATGCGTGTCAAAAGCACTAAAAGGCAAGTTCTTCGTAAAAGTTGGTTTTATTCCCATGTAATGTGATTGCCCTGCTTTTTAGTGCTTTATAGCCTAACACGCTCAAAAACACTCAAAGACACTTTTCTGATAATGTCATTATCACATTATCGTGTTGGTTCCTAAGATGCTGAAAAACTCTCATAAGACCGTTTCCTGGCAAAGAAGTTTAATTTCCCCATATAGGTGGCTTTGCATGCACTTTAGGGGTTTGGTACATAATAGTCCGAAAAAAAAACAACTAAACTCAACTTTTTTGATAATGTTCTTATTTCACATAATTTCCTGAATTTTGCCCGAATTTTGTTATCTCGGTACCTGTGAAGATGAATAAGAAAGAAAAAATATGTATTTTTTTTTTTGTTTAGTTATTGTTTCTCAATAAAGAGTATTATTTGTGGCTTTTAGCTTTTTGGTAATCAATGAACTTAAAAACACTCATAATACACGTTTCTCGTAATCTCCTTTCGTTTCCTAAAAATAGAGTTTTTTGCATGTATTTTAGCGTTTTCATTAGTAACATGATAAAAAAACTCGTAATGTTCTTTCGTTTCCCAAAAATAAGGTTCTTTACATGTATTTAAGCGTTTTTATACATAATATGATCAAAAACACTCAAAATATATGTTTTTTGTAATATTATTCTGTTTCACCATAAAGAGTGTTTTGCATGTGTTTTAGTGTTTTGGTATATAAGGAGCTCAAAAAACACTTAAAGGCAAGTTCTTGGTAAAAATTCGTTTTCCTCCAATGTAATGTGATTGCCTTCCTTTTTAGTACTTTATTGCCTATCACGCTCAAAAACACTCAAAAGACACTTTTCTGGTAAAGTTATTTTTTTTCCCATAAATCTATTTTCGCATGCAATTTGGGGTTTTGGTTACTAAGAATGTGAAAAGCACTCAAAATACACGCATTTATTAAGGTTGTTCTGTTTCTAAATTAGGAATGTTATACATGAGTTTCAGCATTTTTGTATCTAGGAAACCTCTCCATATACTCGTACACGAGATTTTGCGTTTTTTGCCTTGTGGTTCTTTTGAACTATAAAACACTCATTATACACTTTTCTTGCAATGTCCTTTTGTTTTTCAATATAGAGTGCTTTGCATCAATTTTCGCGTTTTTTGTAGGTAATAAGCTGAAAACACTCAAAATATACCTTTTTAGTAACGTTTTTCTATTTCTTTATGTTGGTTACTTTGCATCCGTTTTAGCGTTTTTCTACGTAAAACACTGAGAAGACACGTTTTCAGTAACATTGTTTTGGATCCACATATAGAGGTGAGTTCCATATTATTTATCGTTTTGGTGCTTAACATCCTAAAAAACACTCAAAACACAGATTTCTGGTAAGGTCGTTAAATTTCTTCATATGGGAGGCTTTGCATGCACTTTAGGGTTTGGTACAGTTCGAAAAAAAAAAGCTGAAATTAACTTTTTTTTATAATATTCTTTCATCATAGGATTGGCCTGAATTTTCCCAGAATTTTGGCATCTCGGTACTATGAAGATGAATAACAAAAAGAAAAGAAAAATCCAATTTTTTATATATATATATATATATATATATATATATATATATATATATATATATATATATATATATATATATATATATATATATATATATATATATATATATATATATATATATATATATATATATATATATATATATATATATATATATATATATATATATATATATATATATATATATATATATATATATATTTTTTTTTTTTTTTATTTTCTAAATAAAGACTTTTATTCGTGGGTTTTAGCTTTTTGGTACTTAAAGAACTTAAAAAAAACACTCATAATACACGTTTCTCGTAATGTCCTTTTGTTTCCCAAATATAATGTTCTTTCCATGTATTTCAGCGTTTTTATAGATAACATGATCAAAAAACGCTCAAAACATATGTTTTTGGTAATGTTTTTCTGTTTCTCCATAAAGTTTGTTTTACATGCGTTTTAGCGGTTTGTTATATAAGGAGGTCAAAAACACTTAAAGGCAAGTTTTTGGTATAAATTGGTGTTATTCTAATGTAATTTTATTGCCGTGCTTTTTAGTGCTTTATTGCCTATCACGCTAAAAAACACTTAAAAGACACTTTTCTGGTAATGTCATTTTTTTCTCACATAAAGGTGATTTCGCATGTAATTTGGGGTTTTGATAACTAAGAATGTGAAAACCACGCAAAATACACGCATTTAGTAAGATTGTTCTGTTTCTCAGTTAAGAGTGTTATTCATGAGTTTCAGCATTTTGGTATCTAGGAACATTCTCCATATACACGAGTTTTTGTGTTTTTTGCCTTTTGGTTCGTTTGAACTATAAAAAACTCATTATACACTTTTCTTGCAAAGTCCTTTTGTTTTCTTATGTAGAGTGCTTTGCATCAATTTTCCCGTTTTTTTTTTTTTTGTAGGTAACAAGCACAAAAACACTCAAAATATACCTTTTTGGTAATGTTTTTCTATTTGTTGATATTGGTTGGTTTGCATCCGTTTCAGCGTTTTTCTACGTAAAACACTGAAAAGACACGTTTTCAGCAATTTTGTTTTGGATTCTCATATAGGGTGAGTTCCTTATTATTTATCGTTTTGGTGCCTAACATGCTGAAAACACTCAAAAAACAGATTTCTGGTAAGTTCGTTTAATTTCCTCATATCGGAGTCTTTGGATGCACTTTAGGGTTTGGTATATAACAATCCGAAAAAAAAGCTAAAATTAACTTTTTTGATAATTTTCTTTTATCATATAATAGCCCTGAATTTTCCCAGAATTTTGGAATCTCGGTACCTATGAAGATGAACAACAAAAAAAATCCTATTTTTTTATTTTCTTACTTTTTTTTCTAAATAAAGAGTGTTATTTGTGGGTTTTATCTTTTTGGTACTCAAGGAACTTAAAAACACTTATAATACACATTTCTCGTAATGTCCTTTCGTTTTGCAAACATAAGGTTCTTTATATGTATTTAAGCGTTTTTATAGATAACATGATCAAAACCCAAATATATATGTTTTTGGTAATTTTCTTCTCTTTCTCCATAAAAGGTGTTTTGCATGCGTTTTAGCGTTTTGGTATGTAATGAGCTCAAAAACACTTAAAGGCAAGTTCTTGGTAAAAGTTGTTTTTATTCCCATGTAATGTTATTGGTAATATCATTTATTTCCCACATAAAGCTAGTTTTGCATGGAATTTGGGAATTTGGTAACTAAGAATGTGAAAAAAAACTCAAAACACAGGCATTAATAAGGTTTTTCTATTTCTTAATAAAAAGTGTTATTCATGAGTTTCAGCATTTTGGTAGGTAAAAAGCTTTTCTAATACACACATTTGGTAAGGTATTTTTGTTTCAAAATCAAAAGTGTTATTCATGAGTTTCATCTTTTTGGTATGTAAGAAACTTCTTTATGTATACGAGTTTTTTAGTTTTTTACCTTGTGGTTCTTGTCAAACTATAAAACACTCATACACGTTTCTCGTAATGTCCTTTTCTTTGCCAATATAAAGTGCTTTCCATCCATTTTTTGTTTTTTTTGTAGGTAACAAGCTCAAAAACACATCAAAATATATCTTTTTGGTAATGTTATTCTATTTCTTCTTATTGGTTTGTTTACATCCGTTTTAGCGTTTTTTTAAGTAAATCACTGAAAAGACACCTTTTCAGTAATATTGTTGAAATTGCTGAAAAACACTGAAAAGACAAGTTTCTGGTAAAGTCGTGTAATTTCCCCATATAGGTGGATTTGCCTGCACTTCAGGGTTTGTACATAACTCCGGAAAAAGGCTAAAATTATTTTTTTATAAAGATTTTTTTTCACAAAATTTCCATGAATTTTGCCAGAATTTTGGCATATCGGTATCTATGAAGATGAATAACAAAAAAAAAGTTTTTTTTTTCTCTCTACAAAGAGTGTTATTTGTGGGTTTTAGCTTTTTGGTACTTAAGGAACTTAAAAACACTCACAATACACGATTTTCGTAATGTCCTTTTTGTTATACAAACATAGGGTCCTTTACATGTATTTAAGCGTTTTTATAGGTTACATGATAAAAAAAAAAAACTCAAAATACATGTTTTTGGTAATGTTATTCTGTTTCTCCATAAAGGGTGTTTTGCATGCGTTTTAGCGATTTGGTATGTAAGGAGTTAAAAAACACTTAAAGGCAAGTTCTTCGTAAAAGTTGGTTTTATTCCCTTGTAATGTGATTGTTCTGCTTTTTAGTGCTTTGTTGCATATCACGCTCAAAAACACTAAAAAGACACTTTTTTGGTAATGTCATTTTTTTTACACATAAAGGTAGTTTCGCATGTAATTTGGGATTTTCGTAACTAAGAATGTGAAAAACACTCAAAAAACACACATTTGGTAAGGTAGTTCCGTTTCTCATTTAAAAGTGTTATTCATGCATTTCAGCATTTTGGTATGTAAAAAACTTCTCTATATACACGAATTTTTGCGTTTTTTGCCTTTTGGTTCGTGTGAAACTATAAAACACTCATTATACACGTTTTTCGTAATGTTCTTTTCTTTCCCAATATAGAGTGCTTTCAATCCATTTTCGCATTTTTTGTAGGTAACAAGCTGAAAAACACTCAAAATATATCTTTTTGGTAATGTTATTGTATTTCTTCATATTGGTTGGCTTGCATCCGTTTTAGCGTTTTTCTTCGTAAATTACTGAAAAGACACGTTTTCAGTAATATTGTTGAAATTGCTGGAAAAAACACTCAAAAGAGAGATTTCTGGTAAAGTCGTGCAATTTCCCCATATAGGTGGCTTTGCATGCACTTCTGGGTTTGGTACATACGAGTAATTCCGGAAAAAAGCTAAAATTTTTTTTTTATAATGTGTTTTTTACATAATTTCCCTGAATTTTGCCTGAATTTTGGCATCTTCATACCTATTTAGATGAATAAGAAAAGGTAGTTCTGTTTCTCAATTAAAAGTGTTATTCATGAGTTTTAGCATTTTGGTATGTAAGAAACTTCTCTATATACACGAGTTTTTGCGTTTTTTGTCTTGTAATTCTTGTGAAACTATAAAACAATCATTATACACGTTTCTCTAAATGTCCCTTTTTCTTCCCAATATAGAGTGCTTTTACATCCATTTTCGCGTTTTTTTGTAGGTAAAAAGCCCCAAAACACGTTTTAGTAATGTTATTCTATTTCTTGATATTCGTTGCTTTGCATCCGTTTTAGCGTTTTTTGTACGTAAAACGCTGAAAAGACACGTTTTCAGTAATTTTGTTTTGGATTCACATATTGACTGACTTCCATATTATTTATCGGTTTGGTGCCTAACATACTGAAAAACACTGAAAAGACAGGTTTCTGGTAAAGTCGTTTAATTTCCTCATATAAGTGGGTTTCCATGCACTTTAAGGTTTGGTAAATAAGAATCCGAAAAAAAGCTATAATTAACTTTTTTGATAATGTTCTTTTTTCCACATAAATTCCCTGAATTTTGGCAGAATTTTTTATTTTTTTTATTTTTTTTTTCTCTTTAAAGAGTGTTATTTGTGGGTTTTAACGTTTTGGTACTTAATGAACTTAAAAACAGTCATAATACACGTTTTTCGTAATGTCGTTTCGTTTCCCAAAGATAGGGTTCTTTGCATGTATTTAAGCGTTTTTATAGGTAACATGATCAAAAACACTTAAAACATGTTTTTTGTAATGTTTTTTCTGCTTCTCCATAAAGGAGTGTTTTGCATACATTTTAGCGTTTTGGTATGTAAGGAGCTCAAAAACACATAATGGCAAGTTCTTGCTCAAAGTTGGTTTTATTCCCATGCAATGTGATTGCCCTGCTTTCTAGTGCTTTATTGCCAAACACGCTCAAAAACACTCAAAAGACACTTCTGGTAATGTCATTTTTTTCTCACATAAAGCTAGTTTCGCATGCTTTTTGGGATTTTGCTAACTAACAATGTGAAAAACAATGAAAATACAAGCTTTTTTTTAAGATTGTTCTGTTTCTCAATTAAGATTGTTATTCATGAGTTTCAGCATTTTGGTATCTAAGAAACTTCGAAAATAATAAGACACTCATTATACACGTTTCTCGTAATGTCCTTTTCGTTCCCAATAGGGAGTGCTTTGCATCCATTTTTACCTTTTTTGTAGGTAACCAGCTCAAAAATAATGAAAATATAGTTTTTTTTTGTAATGTTATTCTATTTTTTTTTTTTTTCATATTGGTGTGTTTGCATCCGTTTTAGCGTTTTTCTACGTAAAACACCGAAAAGACACGTTTTCAGTAATTTTGTTTTGGATTCCCATATAGAGTGACTTCCATGTTATTTATCGTTTTGGTGCCTAACAAGCTGAAAAACACTCATAAGACAGTTTTCTAGCAAAGACTTTTGATTTCCCCATATAGGTGGCTTTGCATGCACTTTATGTTTTGCTACATAACAGTCGAGAAAAAAAGCTAAAATTAACTTTTTTGATAATGTTCTTAATTCAGAAATTTTCATGAATTTTGCTTGAATTTTGGCACCTCGGTACCTGTGAAGATGAATAAGAAAAAAAAAATATCGTATTTTTTTATTTATTTATTTATTTTTTCTCAATAGAGAGTTATTTGTGGCTTTTAGCTTTTTGGTACTTAATTAATTTAAAAATACTCATAATACACGTTTCTCGTAATGTCCTTTCGTTTCCCACAAATAGGGTTCTTAGCATGTATTTAAGCGTTTTTATTGGTAACATGATCAAAAACACTCAAAATATATGTGTTTGGTAATGTTATTCTGTTTCTCCATAAAGTGTGTTTTGCATGCGTTTTAGCGTTTTGGTATATAAGGAGCTCAAAAATACTTAAAGGCAAGTTCTTGGTAAACATTGGTTTTATTCCCATGTAATGTGATTGCCCTTCTTTTTAGTGCTTTACTGCCTCTCACGCTCAAAAACACTCAATAGACACTTTTCTGAAAATGTCTTTTTTTTTTTTTTTACCACATAAAGCTGGTTTCGCAATCATTTTGGGTTTTGGGTAACTAAGAATGTGAAAAGCACTCAAAATACACGCATTTAGTAAGGTTTTTCTGTTTCTCAATTAAGAGTGTTATTCATGAGTTTCGGCATTTTGGTATCTAGGAAACTAGCTATATTCGCATGTAATTTGTGATTTTCGTAACTAAGAATGTGAAAAACACTCAAAATACACACATTTTGTAAGGTAATTCTGTTTCTCAATTAAAAGTGTTATTCATGAGTTTCATCATTTTTGTATCTAAAAAACTTCTCTAGGTACAGGAGTTTTTGCGTTTTTTGCCTTTTGGTTCTTGTGTAACTATAAAACACTCATTATACACGTTTCTCAGAATGTCCTTTTGTTTTGCAATACTTTGCATCCATTTTTGCATTTTTTTTAGGTAACAAGCTCAAAAACATTCAAAATATACATTTTTGGTAATGTTATTCTATTTCTTCATATTTTTTGGTTTGCATCCATTTTAGCGTTTTTCTACGTAAAACACTGAAAAGGCACGTTTTCAGTAATTTTGTTTTGGATTCCCATGTTGATTGACTTCCATGTTATTATCGTTTTGGTGCCTAACATACTGAAAAAAAAAAAACTCAAAAGTAAGGTTTCTCGTAAAGTCGCTTAATTTCCTTATGTAGGTGGCTTTGCATTCACTTAAGAGTTTGGTACATAACATTCCGAAAAAAAGCTAAAATTAACTTTTTTGATAATATTTTTTCTCACATAATTGCCAAAAATTTTCCCAGAATTTTGGCATCTCGGTGTCTATGAAGATGTAGAACAAAAAAAAAATTGCTGTTTTTTTATATATTTATTTTTTTTTTCTTTATAAAGAGTGTTATTTGTGGGTTTTAGTTTTTTGGTTCTTAAGGAACTTAAAAACACGTTTCTCGTAATAAACGTTTCTCGTAATGTCCTTTCGTTTCTCAAACATAGGGTTCTTTGCATGTATTTTCGCGTTTTTATAGGTAGCATGATCAAAAACACTCAAAATACATGTTTTTGGTAATGTTATTCTAATTCTCCATAAAGGGTGTTAGCGTTTTGGTATGTAAGGAGCTCAAAAAAACTTAAAGGCTTGTTCTTGGTAAAAGTTGGTTTCATTCCCATGTAATGTTATTGCCCTGCTTTTTAGTGCTTTATTGTCTAACACGCTCAAAAACATTCAAAGTCACTTTTCTGGTAATTTCATTTCTTACCAACATAAAGCTAGTTTTACATGCAATTTGGGGCTTTGGTAAATAAGAATGTGAAAAACACTAAAAATACACGCATTTCGTAAGGTTGTTATGTTTCTCATTTAATAGTGTTATTCATGAATACCAGCATTTTGGTAACTAAGAAACTTCTCCATATACACGAGTTTTTGCGTTTTTTGCCTTGTGGTTCTTGTGAAACTATAAAACTCTCATTATTCACGTTTCTCGTAAAGTCCTTTTGTTTCCCAACATAGAGTGCTTTGCATCCTTTTTCGCGTTTTTTGTAGGTAACAAGATTAAAAACACTCAAAATATACCATTTTGGTAATATTCTATTTCTTCATATTTGTTGGTTTGCATCCGTTTTAGCGTTTTTCTACCTAAAACACAGAAAAGACACGTTTTCAGTATTTTGTTTTGGATTCTCATATAGAGTGACTTCCATATTATTTATCGTTTTGATGCCTAAGAAGCTGAAAATCACTCAAAAGATAGGTTTCTGGTAAAGTCGTTTAATTTCCTCATATAGGTGGCTTTGGATGCACTTTAGGGTTTGGTAAATAACAGTCCGTAAAAAAGCTAAAATTAACTTTTTTGATAATGATCTTTTATCACATAATTGCCCTGAATTTTGCAGAATTTTGGCATCTCGGTACCTGTGAAGATGAATAAAAAAAATTAAAAAATTCCTGTTTTTCTATTTATTTATTTTATTTTTCTGAATAAAGAGTGTTACTTGTGGGTTTTAGCTTTTTGGTTCTTAAGGAACTGGAAAACACTCATAATACACGTTTCTCTAATATCCTTTCCTTTCCCAAACGTAAGGTTCTTTGCATGTATTTAAGCGTTTTTTATAGATAACATGATTAAGAAACACTTAAAATATTTGTTGTTGGTTATGTTATTTTCTTTCTATATAAAGTGTGTTTTCCATTCGTTTTAGCGCATACTCGTATAAGGAGCTGAAAAACACTTACAGGCAAGTTCTTGGTAAACGTTGGTTTTATTCCATGTGATGTGATTGCCCTACTTTTTAGTGCTTTATTGCCTAACACTCTCAAAAACACTCAAAAGACACTTTTCTGGTAATGTCATTTTTTCCCACATAAAGCTATATTCGCATGGAATTTCGTTTTTTTTTTTTAACTAAGAATGTGAAATAACACTCAAAATACACGCATTTAGTAAGGTTGTTTTGTTTTTCTATTAAGAGTTTTTTTATTCATGAGTTTCAGCATTTTGGTATCTAAGAAACTTCTCCATATATACGAGTTTTTCTGTTTTTTGCCTTATGGATCTTGTGAAAGTATAAAACAGTCATAATACACGTTTCTCGTAATGTCCTTTTGTTTCCAAATATAGAGTGCTTTGCATGCATTTTCGCATTTTTGTGTAGGTAACAAGTTCAAAAACACTCAAAATATACGTTTTTGGGGATGTTTTTCTATTTCTTCGTATTGGTTGGTTTGCATCCGTTTTAGCGTTTTTCTACGTAAAACACTGAGAAGACATGTTTTCAGTAATTTTGTTTTGGATTCCCATATTGAGTTACTTCAATGGTATTTATCGTTTTGGTGCCTAACATGCTAAAAAACAGTCAAAAGACAGGTTTCTTGTCAAGTCGTTTAATTTCCATATATAGGTGGCTTTCCATGCACTTTAGGGTTTGGTACATAACAGTCCGAAAAAAAAATCTAGAATTAACTTTTTTGATAATGTTCTTTTTTCCACATAATTTCCCTGAATTTTGCCAGAATTTTGGCATCTTGGTACCTATGAAGATGAATAACAAAAAAAAAATGCTATTTTTTTTTTCTCTATAAAGAGTGTTATTTGTGGGTTTTAGCTTTTTGGTACTTAAGGAACTTAAAACACTCATAATACACGTTTCTCATAATGACCTTTCGTTTCCCAAATATAGGGTTCTTTGTATGTATTTAAGCGTTTTTATAGGTAACTTGATCATAAACACTCAAAATACATGTTTTTTGTAATGTTTTTCTGTTTCTCCATAAAGGGTGTTTTGCATGCGTTTTAGCGTTTCAATATGTAAGGAGCTCAAAAACACTTAAAGGCAAGTTCTTGGTAAAATTTGGTTTTATTTCCATGTAATGTGATTGCCTGCTTTATAGTGCTTTATTGCCTAACACGCTCAAAAACACTCAAAAGACACTCTTCTGGTAATGTCATTTTTTTTTCCACATAAAGCTATTTTCGCATGCAATTTGGGGTTTTGGTAACTAAGAATGTGAAAAACACTCAAAATACACACATTTGGTAAGGTTGTTCTGTATCTCAATTAAGAGTGTTATTCATGAGTTTCAGTGTTTTGGTACCTAAGAATCTCAAAAACAATCATAATGCACGTTTCTCGTAATGTCGCTGTTTTTCTTCATATTGGGTGCTTTGCATGCATTTTGGCATTTTTTTCACGTAATAGCTGAAAAACACTGAAAATACACGCTTTTGGTAATAAGAACATAAGAACATAAGAAATAAGTAAATCTGCAAGAAGAATCTGCTATTATTGATTCCATTATTTTACATTCAACAGAAGTTAAGCTGACAGGTTAGACGTTAAAGTTTTATCTCCTTTCTTAAAGGTAGGTACTATATTCGCCTGCCTCCAAATTACCGATACCTCACATGACTAAAGTGATTTCCTAAGGACAGAAACTAACAGATTACTTATAACCTTTTTCCTTTCCTTAAATAATGTGGAATATATTTCATCTGGTCCTGGTGACTTGAACTTTTCAACTTATCTAACTAATGTTCTTCTATCTCTTTTAGTTGTGGTAATATCTGTCAGCTTCTCATCCTCTTCTATTTTTAAATATCTTCTCACTATTCGGCAAATCCTGCATGTTTTCCTGGGCAAAGACAATTAAAAAATACTCGCTCACAATTTTACTAATCTCTTCCCAACAACTAATCAGGTCCCATTCTGCTGTCTTTAAGGAACTATTGTTTCTCTATTCTTCGTCTTATATGCCTGATAAAATCCCTTGAGGTCCATCTTCGCTTGGCTGGCTACCTTTAATTCATAACTATTTTTAGCTTTCCTTGTTAAACTCCTGACTTTTCTAATTCATTATATTATGGCCTTAAAACCACTTCCCCTGTCTTTAATCTCATATATACTTCTCCTTCGCCCTATGTAGTGTTTTAACCTCAGTCATCCATTTAGGATCATTCTTCTGCGATCTTTTTCTTCTGTAAGGGATGTTCCCTAACTTTCCTGAATGTAATTTATCAACGAAATATTTATTTCGCTTCTCCATAAAGGGTGTTTTGCATGGGTTTTAGCGTTTCTGTACATAAGAACTTATAAAACACGTTTTTAGTAATGTTGTTTTGTATTCCTTTATAGAGTGCTTTCCATGTTTTTTAGCGTTCTGGTGTCTAACACGTTGAAAAACACTCAAAAGGCACGTTGATGATAATGTCGTTTCGTTTCCCGATATAGGGGGCTTCCAATGCATTTTGTCTTTTGGTACTTAACAATATGAAAAAGAGTTTAAGTAAAAGTTTTCGGTAGAGTTGTTTTTCCATATAAAGTGCTAATCATGTGTTTTTTAGTCTTGTTACCTAAAAAGCTCAAAATCTCTCATAATACACTTTTCTCGTAATGTCCTTTGTTTTCTCCATGTAGGATGCTTTGCGTGTAATTTGGCATTTTTGTACTTAACAAGCACAAAAACAATCAAAATACAAGTTTTTGGTAATGTTATTCTGTTTCTCAATAAAGGTTGTTTTGCATGCGTTTCAGCGATTTCGCACGTAAGAAGGTCAAAAACACTCTAAAGATACTTTCTTGGTAATGTTATTTTATATTGCCAAATAGGGTGCTTTCAATGCTTTTTAGCATTTTGATTCCTAACACTCAAGTTTCCTGTAATATAGTTTTGCTTCTTCATATAGAGATCTGCATGCATTATGATGTTTTGCTACATAATATGAGAAACGCTTGGTAAACCAAGCTGTTTTTTTTTTTTTTATTGAAAATAGGGTGTTCTTCATGCATTTTAGCGTTTTGGTGCCTAAAACGCTCAAAAAAAAAAAACTAAAAAGACACGCTTCTGGTAATTTCACATTGTTCTCCTATATAGGGTGATTCGCTTCCATTTTACCGTTTGGTACCTAACAATGTAAAAAACACTCAAAATACAAGTTTTTGACAATGTTGTTCTGTTTGTCTATATAGAGTTCTATTCAAACGCGTTTTCGCGTTTTGTTACCTAACAAGCTCGAAAACACTCCAAATACGCGTTTCTCGTAAGGTCCTTTTGTTTACCTATATATTATACTATACATGCATTTTGGCAACGTAACAAGCTCAAAAACAATCATTTCATATTTCATTTTGGTAATGTTACTCTGTGTCACGATCAAGGGGATTTTCCATGTTTTAAGCTTTTTCATAGGTACCTCAAAACACTGAAAAGGAAAAGTTTTGGTAATGATGTTTTGTTTTTTCGATATTGAGTCCTTTCTATGATTTTTAGCGTTTTGTTGTCTAACACTCTTAAGATATGTTTCCTGTAATGTCGTTTTATTTCACCATAGAAACATATTTACATGTATTTTGGCGTTTTGTTTTCTGTGAAAAACACTCAAAATACACAATTTTTGTAATGTTGTTTTGTTTATCCAAATAGAGAGCTATTTATGCGTTTAAGCGTTTTGTTCCCTAAGAAGCTCGAAAAAAAAAAAAATCAAAATGCACGTCTCGCGTAATGTTCTTTTCTTTTCCGATGTGGTGTACTTTATATTTTGTTTTGTTTTTTTTTTTTTTTTGCGTAACAAGCTCATAAACACTAAAAATACACATTTTTGGTAAAGTTATTTTGTTTTGTATTTTAAACAGTGTTTTGAATGCGTTTAAGCGTTTTGGTACGTAAGCAGCTAAAAAAGACAACGTGTCTAGGTAATATATATATAGCTATAGAGTGTTTTTCATCCTTTTTTGTGCTTTTGTGCCGAACCTGCTCCAAAAGACATTCAAAAGACATGTTTCTGAAAATGAAGTTTCAATTCATTTTTCGGTGATGTTATTCTTTTTCTCAATAAGAAAGTTTTGCATGCCTTTTAGCACTTTTTTGGACGTAAGAAGCTCCTAAACACTTCAGAGATATGTTTTTTGGTAATGTAGCTTTTTTTTTTTCTATGTAACAAACTCAAAAACTCTTAAAATACACGGTTTTTGGTAAAGGTATACTGTTTCTCAGTATTTATTTTTATTTATTTATTTACTTTATTTATTTATTTATTTATTTATTTTTATTTTATTTTATTTTATTTTATTTATTTTTTTTTTGCATGGGTTTCAGCGTTTCATTACGTAAGTAAATCCAAAAAAAGACACGATTTTGGTAATATTGTTTCGTTTTCCTTTATAGGGTTTTTTTCCATGTTTTTTTGTGCGAAACAAGATTCATGTGTTTTTGCGTTTTTGTACCTAAGAAACTCAAAAACACTCATAATGCGCGATTTTCTTAATCACTTTTTGTTTCGCCATATAGGGTAAATTATATGTATTTTCACGATATGGCATCTAAGAATGTGAAATACACTCAAATTACACGTTTTTTTTTTTCTCTCTATTTCTTGATATAGAGTACTATTCATGCGTTTTAAGCGTTTTCATAATTAAGAAGTTCAAAAACATTTATAATAAACGTTTCTCGTAGTGTCTTTTCGTATCCCTTATTAAGTAGTTTGCATCCATTTTGACGTTTTTGTATGTTTCTCTTCCTAAAACGATAATAAACACTCAAAACACACCTTTATGTAAATGTTATTTCTTTTTTTACATATAGGGTGATCGGGATGCATTTTTGCGTTTTGTTATCTATAAATGTGAAATACACTAAAATACACATTTTTGGTAGTTTTCATTTTTTTTTTCCACATTGAGTGCTATTTATGTGTTCCCATGTGTTGGTACCGAGGAATCTCAAAAACACTCACAATACACGCTTCTTGGAAAGTAGGTGGCTTTGCATGCACTTTAGGGTTTGGTACAGAACAGTCCGAAAAAAATCTAAAATTAACTTTTTTGATAATGTTCTTTTTCCACATAATTTCCCTGAATTTTGCTAGAATTTTGGCATCTTGGTACCTATGAAGATGAATAACAAAAAAAATGCTATTTATTTATTTATTTATTTTTTCTCTATAAAGAGTGTTATTTGTGGGTTTTAGGTTTTTGGTACTTAAAGAACTTAAAAACACTCATAATACACGTTTCTCATAATGTCCTTTCGTTTCCCAAATATAGGGTTTTTTGCATGTATTTAAGCGTTTTTATAGGTAACATGATCAAAAACACTCAAAATACATGTTTTTGGTAATGTTTTTCTGTTTCACCATAAAGGGTGTTTTGCATGCATTATTGCGTTTCAATATGTAAGGAACTCAAAAACACTTAAAGGCAAGTTCTTGGTAAAATTTGGTTTTATTCCCATGTAATGTGATTGCCCTGCTTTTTAGTGCTTTATTGCCTAACACGCTCAAAAACACTCAAAAGACACTCTTCTGGTAATGTCATTTTTTTTTTCCACATAAAGCTAGTTTCGCATGCAATTTGGGGTTTTGGTAACTAAGAATGTGAAAAACACTCAAAATACACGCATTTCGTAAGGTTGTTCTGCATCTCAATTAAGAGTGTTATTCATGAGTTTCAGCGTTTTGGTACCTAAGAATCTCAAAAACACTCATAATGCACGTTTCTCGTAATATCGCTCTTTTCTTCATATAGGGTGCTTTGCATGCATTTTGGCATTTTTTTTCACGTAATAGCTGAAAAACACTGAAAATACACGCTTTTGGTAATAAGAACATAAGAACATAAGAAATAAGTAAATCTGCAAGAAGGCATCAGGCCTACAAGTGGCAGTACTTGTATGAAATATGCCTACCTGTTTCCACCTATCATCCCCATCCATAAATTTGTAATTTTCCTCTTCCCAAAACTTAACTCTTTAAAATTTAACTCTTCCCAAATGCCTCAGGGTAATTTTTTTCCCACATAAAGCTAGTTTCGCATGAAATTTGAGGTTTTGGTAACTAAGAATGTAAAAAAAACACTCAAAATGCACGCATTTAGTAAGGTTCTTCTGTTTCTTGATTAAGAGTGTTATTCATGAGTTTCAGTATTTTGGTATCTTAGAAACTTCTCCATAGTCGAGTTTTTGCGTTTTTTGCCTTGTGATTCTGGTGAAACTACAAAACACTCATTATTCACGTTTCTCGTTATGTCCTTTTATTTTTTTTCCTTATATAGAGTGCTTTGCATCCATTTTCGCTTTTTTTTATGTAACAAGCTCAAAAACACACAAAATATACTTTTTTGCTAATATTTTTCTATTTCTTCATATTGGTTGGTTTGCATCCGTTTTAGCGTTTTTCTACGTAAATCTTTTAAAAGACACGTTTTCAGTAATTTTGTTTTGGATTTCCATATAGAGTGACTTTCATATTATTTATCGTTTTGGTGCCTAACATGCAGAAAAACACTCAAAAGACAAATTTCTTGTAAAGTCTTTAAATTTTATCAGATAGGTGGCTTTTGCATACACTTTATGGTTTGGAACATAACTCCGAAAAAAAAGGTAAAATTTACTTTTTTGATAATGTTTTTTCCACATAATTTCCCTGAATTTTGCCAGAATTTTGGCATCTTGGTACCTATGAACATCAATAACAAAAAAAAAAAAAAATACTATTTTTTCATTTTTTTTTCTCTATTAAGAGTGTTATTTGTAGGTTTTAACGTTTTGGTATTTAAGGAACTTAAAAACATTCATAATACACATTTCTCGTAATGTCCTTTCGTTTCCCAAATATGGGGATATTTGCTTGTATTTAGGCGTTTTTATAGGTAACATGATACAAAAACACTCAAAACACTTGTTTTTGGTAATGATATTCTGCTTCTCCATAAAGGAGTGTTTTGCATGCGTTTTAGCGATTTGGTATGTAAGGAGCTGAAAAACACTTCAAGGCAAGTTCTTGGTGAAAGTTGGTTTTATTCTAACGTAATATGATTACCCTGCTTTTAGTGCTTTATTGCCTAACACGCTCAAAAACACTGAAAAGATACTTCTGGTAATGCCATTTTTTTCCCACATAAAACTAGTTTCGCTTGCTTTTTAGGGTTTTGCGAAAAAGGTGAAAAAACACTCAAAATACACGCATTTGATAATGTTGTTCTGTTTCTCAATTAAGATTGTTATTCATGAGTTTCAGCATATTGGTATCTAAGAAACTTCTTTATATACACGAGTTTTTCCGTTTTTTGCCTTGTGGTTCCTGTGAACCACAAGTTCTTTTGCCCGAAAATAATAAGACACTCATTATACATGTTTCTCGTAATGTCCTTATCTTACCCAATAGGGAGTGCTTTGCATCCATTTTCGCGTTTTTTTGTAGGTAACAAGCTCAAAAACACTCAAAATATACCTTTTTAATAATGTTATTCTATTTCTTCATATTGGTTGGTTTTCATCTGTTATAGCATTTTTCTACGAAAAAACACCGAAAAGACACGTTTTCAGTAATTTTGTTTTCGATTCCCTAAGAATATTCCCAGAATTTTGGCATCTTAGTACCTATGAAGATGAATAACAAACCAAAAAAAGAAAATTATATTTTTTTCTCTATAAAGTGATATTTGTGGGTTTTAGCTTTTTTGGTACTTAAGGAACTTAAAAACACTCATAATACACGTGTTTCGTAATGTCCTTTCTTTTCCCAAAAATAGGGTTCTTTGCATATATTTAAGCGGTTTATTGTAACATGATCAAAAACACTTAAAATACATGTCTTTGGTAATGTTCTTCTGTTTCAGCATTAGGTGTATTTTGCATGCGTGTTAATGTTTTGGTGTATAAGGAGCTCAAAAACACTTAAAGGCAAGTTCTTGGTAAAAATTCGTTTTACTCCGATATAATGTGATTGCCCTCCTTTTTACTGTTTTATTGCCTATCACGCTCAAAAACACTGAAAAGACACTTTTCTGGTAAAGTAATCAACAAATCTATTTTTGCATGCAATTTGGGGTTTTGGTAACTAAGAATGTTAAAAGCACTCAAAATACACGCATTTAGTAAGATTGTTCTGTTTCTCAATTAATAGTGTTATACATGAGTTTTAGCATTTTGGTATCTAGGGAACCTCTCCATATACACAAGATTTTTCGTTTTTTGCCTTGTGGTTCGTTTGAACTATAAAACACTCATTATACACTTTTTCTTGCAATGTCCTTTTGTTTCCCAATATAGAGTGCTTTGCATCAATTTTCGCGTTTTTTATAGGTACCAAGCCCAAAAACATTCAAAATATACGTTTTTAGTAACGTCTTTCTATTTCTTAATATTTGTTGCTTTCCATCCGTTTTAACGTTTTTCTACGTAAAACACTGAAAAGACAAGTTTTCAGTATCTTTCTTTTGGATTCCCATATAGAGTGATTTCCTTATTATTTATCGTTTTGGTGACTATCAAGCTAAAAAAACTCTCAAAACACAGATTTCTGGTAAGGTCGTTTAATTTTCTCATATAGGAGGCTTTGCATGCACTTTAGGGTTGGGTCCGAAAAAAAAAAAGCTGAAATTAACTTTTTTGATAATATTGTTTTATCATATGATTGCCCTGAATTTTCCCAGAATTTTGGTATCTCGGTACCTATGAAGATGAATAAAAAAAAAATTCCTATTCCGAAAAAAAAGCTGAAATGAACTTTTTGATAATATTGTTTTATCATATGATTGCACTGAATTTTCCCAGAATTTTGGTATCTCGGTACCTATGAAGATGAATAACAAAAAAAAAAAAAAAGAAAAAAAATCCTATTTTTTTTTTTCCTAAATAAAGTGTTATTTGTGTGTTTTAGCTTTTTGGTACTTAAGGAACTTAAAAAAAAACACTCATAATACCCGTTTCTCGTAATGTACTTTTGTTTCCAAAACATAATGTTGTTTGCATGTATTTAAGTGTTTCTATAGATAACATGACCAAAAACACTGAAAATACATGTTTTTGGTAATGTTATTCTGTTTTTCCATAAAGTGTGTTTTGCATGCGTTTTAGCAGTTTTGTATATAAAGACCTCAAAAACACTTAAAGGCAAGTTTTTGGTATAAATTGGTGTTATTCCAATGTAATATGATTGCGCTGCTTTTTAGTGCTCTATTGCCTATCACGTTCAAAAACACTTAAAAGACACTTTTCTGGTAATGTCATTTTTTCTCTCAGATAAAGGTGGTTTCACATGCAATTTGGGGTTTTGGTAACTAAGAATGTGAAAAGCACTCAAAATACACGCATTTAGTAAGGTTGTTCTGTTTCTCAATTAAGAGTGCTATTCATGAGTTTCACCATTTTGGTATCTAGGAAATCTCTCCATATAAACGAGTTTTTGCGTTTTTTGCTTTGAACTATAAAACAATCATTATACAGTTTTCTTGCAATGTCCTTTTGTTTCCCAATATAGAGTGCTTTGCATCTATTTTCGCGTTTTTTATAGGTAAAAAGCTCAAAAACACTCAAAATTTTTGGTAAAGTTTTTCTATTTCTTGATATTGGTTGGTTTCCATCCGTTTTAACGTTTTTCTACGTAAAACACTGAGAAGACACGTTTTCAGTAACTTTGTTTTGGATTCCCATATAGAGTGAGTTGTTTATTATTTATCGTTTTGGTGACTGAAATGCCAAAAAACACTCAAAACACAGATTTCTGGTAAGGTCGTTTCATTTCCTCATATTGGAGGCTTTGCATGCACTTTAGGGTTTGGTACAAAACAGTCCGAAAAAAGGGCTGAAATTAACTTTTTTGATAATATTCTTTTATCACATAATTGCCCTGAATTTTCCCAGAATTTTGCCATCTCGGTACCTATCATGATGAATAACAAAAAAAAAAAAAAAAAAAAAAAAATTTATTTTTTTTTATTTTCTAAATGAAGAGTGTTATTTGTGGGTTTTAGCTTTTTGGTACTTAAGGAACTTAAAAAAAACATAATGTTCTTTGCATATACTTAAGCGTTTTTATAGATAACATGATCAAAAACACTCAAAATACATGTTTTTGGTAATGTTATTCAGTTTCTCCATGAAGTTTGTTTTCCATGCGTTTTAAAGGTTTGGTATAAAAGGGGTTAAAAAACACTTAAAGGCAAATTCTTCGTAAAAGTTGGTTTGATTTTCATGTAATATGATAGTTCTGCTTTTTAGTGCTTTGTTGGATATCACGCTGAAAAACACCCAAAAAACACTTTTCTGGTAATGTCATTTTTTTTTCCGAAATGATGCTAGTTTCTCACGTAATTTGGCATTTTTGTAACTAAGAATGTGAAAAAACACTCAAAATACACAATTTAGTAAGGTAGTTCTGTTTAACGATTAAAAGTGTTATTCATGCATTTATTCATTTTGGTATGTAAGAAATTTCTCTATATACACGAGTTTTTGCGTTTATTGCCTCGTGGTTCTTTTAAAACTATAAAACACTCATTATACACGTTTCTCGTAATGTTCTTTTGTTTCCCAATATAGAGTGCTTTTCATCCATTTTCGCATTTTTTGTAGGTAACAAGCTGAAAAACACTCAAAATATATCTTTTTGGTAATGTTATTGTATTTCTTCATATTGGTTGGCTTGCATCTGTTTTGGCGTTTTTCTTCGTAAATCACTTAAAAGACACGTTTTCAGTAATATTGTTGAAATTGCTGAAAAAAACACTCAAAAGACAGATTTCTGGAATAGTCGTGTAATTTCTCCATATAGGTAGGTGGCTTTGCATGCACATCTGGATTTGGTACGTAATTCCGGAAAAAATGCTAAAAATTTTTTTTTATAATGTGTTTTTTACAAAATTTCCCTGAATTTTACCTGAATTTTGGCATCTTCATACCTATGTAGATGAATAACAAAAATAAAATTCTATTTTTTTAGTTTTTTTTTTTCTCTATTTGTGGGTTTTAGTTTTTTGGTACTTAAGGAACTTAAAAACAATCATAATACACGATTTTCGTAATGTCCTTTCGTTTAACAGACATAAGGTTCTTTGCATGTATTTAAGCGTTTTTATAGGTAACATGATCAAAAACACTTAAAATGTTGTAACAAAATAATGTATAAATGTAATTTGGGATTTTCGTAGCTAAGAATGTAAAAAACACTCAAAATACACACATTTGGTAAGGTAGTTCTGTTTCTCAATTAAAAGTGTTATTCATGAGTTTTAGCACTTTGGTATGTAAGCAACTTTTTGCGTTTTTTGTCTTGTGGTTCTTGTGAAACTATAAAACAATCATTATACACGTTTCTCTAAATGTCCTTTTTTCTTCCCAATATAGAGTGCTTTTACATCCATTTTCGCGTTTTTTTGTATGTAAAAAGCTCAAAAACACGTTTTGGTAATGTTATTCTATTTCTTCATATTCGTTGCTTTGCATCCGTTTTAGCGTTTTTTCTACGTAAAACGCTGAAAAGACACGTTTTCAGTAATTTTGTTTTGGATTCACATATTGACTGACTTCCATATTATTTGTCACTTTGGTGCCTAACATGCTGAAAAACACTGAAAAGACAGGTTTCTGGTAAAGTCGTTTAATTTCCTCATATAGGTGGCTTTGGATGCACTTTAGGGTTTGGTAAATAACAATCCTAAAAAAAGCTATAATTAACTTTTTTGATAATGTTCTTTTTTCCACATAAATTCCCTGAATTTTGGCAGAATTTTTTTTTTTCTCTTTAAAGAGTGTTATTTGTGGGTTTTAACGTTTTGGTAATTAAGGATCATCAAAAAAGTCATAATATACGTTTTTCGTAATGTCCTTTCATTTTCCAAAGATAGGGTTCTTTGCATGTATTTAAGCGTTTTTATAGGTAACATGCTCAAAAACACTTAAAACACATGTTTTTTGTAATGTTTTTTCTGCTTCTCCATAAAGGAGTGTTTTGCATGCGTTTTAGCGTTTTGGTATGTAAGGAGCTCAAACACATAATGGCAAGTTCTTGGTCAAAGTTCGTTTTGTTCCCATGTAATGTGGTTACCCTGCTTTCTAGTGCTTTATTGCCAAAAACGCTCAAAAACACTCAAAAGACACTTATGGTAACGTCATTTTTTTCCCATATAAAGCTAGTTTCGCATGCTATTTGGTATTTTGCTAACTAAGAATGTGAAAAACACTGAAAATACACGCTTTTGGTAAGATTATTCTGTTCTTAATTAAGATTGTTATTCATGACTTTCAGCATTTTGGTATCTAAGAAACTTCTTTATATACACGAGTTTTTGCGCTTTTTGCCTTGTGGTTCTTGTGAACCACAAGTTCTTTTGCTCGAAAATAATAAGACACTCATTATACATCGTTTCTCGTAATGTCCTTTTGTTTCCCAATAGGAAGTGCTTTGCATCCATTTTCACCTTTCTTGTAGGTAACAAGCTCAAAAACACTCAAAATATAGCTTTTTTGTAATGTTATTCTATTTTTTTTTTTCGTATTGGTTGGTTTCCATCCTTTTTAGCGTTTTTCTACGTAAAACACCGAAAAGACACGTTTTCAGTAAATTTGTTTTTGATTCCCAGAGAGATTGACTTCCTTTGGTTTTATCGTTTTGGTGCCTAACATGCTGAAAACACTCATAAGACAGTTTTCTGGCAAAGACGTTTGATTTCCCCATATAAGTGATTTTGCATGCACTTTAGGGTTTGCTACATAACAGTCGAGAAAAAAAAAAGCTAAAATTAACTTTTTTGATAATGTTCTTATTTCAGAAAATTTCAAGAATTTTGCTTAAATTTTGGCACCTCGGTACCTGTGAAGATGAATAAGAAAGAAAAAAAAATATCGTATTTTTTTATTTATTTATTTATTTTTTTTTCTCAATAGAGAGTTATTTGTGGCTTTTAGCTTTTTGGTACTTAATGAATTTAAAAATACTCATAATACACGTTTCTCGTAATGTCCTTTTGTTTCCCACAAATAGGGTTCTTAGCATGTATTTAAGCGTTTTATTGGTAACATAATCAAAAACACTCAAAATACATGTTTTTGGTAATGTTATTCTGTTTCTCCATAAAGTGTGTTTTGCATGCGTTTTAGCGTTTTTGTATATAAGGAGCTGAAAAACACTTAAAGGCAAGTTCTTGATAAACATTGGTTTTATTCCCATGTAATGTGATTGCCCTTCTTTTTAGTGCTTTACTGCCTATCACGCTCAAAAACACTCAATAGACACTTTATAGAAAATGTCGTTTTTTTTTTTACCACATAAAGCTGGTTTCGCAATCAATTTGGGTTTTGTGTAACTAAGAATGTGAAAAGCACTCAAAATACACGCATTTAGTAAGGTTTTTCTGTTTCTCAATTAAGAGTGTTATTCATGAGTTTCGGCATTTTGGTATCTAGGAAACTACCTAGTTTCGCATGTAATTTGAGATTTTCGTAACTAAGAATGTGAAAAAATACTCAAAATACACACATTTCGTAAGGTAATTCTGTTTCTCAATTAAAAGTGTTATTCATGAGTTTCATCATTTTTGTATCTAAGAAACTCCTCTAGGTACAGGAGTTTTTGCGTTTTTTGCCTTTTGGTTCTTGTGGAACTACAAAACACTCATTATACACGTTTCTCAGAACGTCCTTTTGGTTTGCAATACTTTACATCCATTTTTGCATTTTTTTTAGGTAACAAGCTCAAAAACATTCAAAATATACATTTTTCGTAATGTTATTCTGTTTCTTCATATTGGTTGGTTTGCATCCTTTTTAGCGTTTTTCTACGTAAAACACTGAAAAGACACGTTTTCAGTAATTTTGTTTTGGATTCCCATATTGAGTGACTTCCATGTTATTATCGTTTTGGTGCCTAAAATACTGAAAAACACTCAAAAGTAAGGTTTCTCGTAAAATCGTTTAATATCCTCATGTAGGTGGCTTTGCATTCACTTAAGAGTTTGGTACATAACATTCCGATAAAAAAGCTAAAATTAACTTTTTTGATAATATTTTTTATCCCATAATTGCCCAGAATTTTCCCAGAATTTTGGAATCTCGGTACCTATGAAGATGAATAATAAAAAATAAATAAATTGCCGTTTTTTTTTTATATTTATTTATTTTTTCTTTATAAACAGTGTTATTTGCGGGTTTTAGTTTTTTGGTTCTTAAGGAACTTAAAAACACCCATAATACACGTTTCTCGTAATGTCCTTTCGTTTCCCAAACATAGTGTTCTTTGCATGTATTTTCGCGTTTTTATAGGTAGCATGATCAAAAACACTCAAAATACATGTTTTTGGTAATGTTATTCTAATTCTCCATAAAGGGTGTTTTGCATTCGTTTTAGCATTTTTTCCCATAAAACTAGTTTCGCTTGCTTTTTAGGGTTTTGCGAAGAATGTGAATAAAAACACTCAAAATACACGCATTTGGTAATGTTGTTCTGTTTCTCAATTAAGATTGTTATTCATGAGTTTCAGCATATTGGTATCTAAGAAACTTCTTTATATACAGGAGTTTTTGCGTTTTTTGGCTTGTGGTTCCTGTGAACCACAAGTTCTTTTGCCCGAAAATAATAAGACTCTCATTATACATGTTTCTCGTAATGTCCTTATCTTTTCCAATAGGGAGTGCTTTGCATCCATTTTCGCGTTTTTTGTAGGTAACAAGTTAAAAAACACTCAAAATATACCTTTTTGGTAATGTTATTCTATTTCTTCATATTGGTTGGTTTTCATCTGTTTTAGCGTTTTTCTACATAAAACACCGAAAAGACACGTTTTCAGTAATTTTGTTTTCGATTCCCTAAGAATATTCCCAGAATTTTGGCATCTTAGTACCTATGAAGATGAATAACAAAACAAAAAAAGAAAATTTCATTTTTTTTTTCTCTATAAAGTGATATTTGTGGGTTTTAGCTTTTTTGGTACTTAAGGACTTAAAAACACTCATAATACACGTGTTTCGTAATGTCCTTTCTTTTCCAAAAAATAGGGTTTTTTGCATGTATTTAAGTGGTTTTATTGGTAACATGATCAAAAACACTCAAAATACATGTCTTTGGTAATGTTCTTCTGTTTCATCATTAGGTGTATTTTGCATGCGTGTTAGTGTTTTGGTATATAAGGAGCTCAAAAACACTTAAAGGCAAGTTCTTGGTAAAAATTCGTTTTACTCCGATATAATGTGATTGCCCTCCTTTTTAGTGTTTTATTGCCTATCAAGCTCAAAAACACTCAAAAAGACACTTTTCTGGTAAAGTAATTTTTTTTCCCAACAAATCTATTTTTGCATGCAATTTGCGGTTTTGGTAACTAAAAATGTTAAAAGCACTCAAAATACATGCATTTAGTAAGATTGTTCTGTTTCTCAATTAATAGTGTTATACATGAGTTTTAGCATTTTGGTATCTAGGGAACCTCTCCATATACACAAGATTTTTCGTTTTTTGCCTTGTGGTTCTTTTGAACTATAAAACACTCATTATATACTTTTCTTGCAATGTCGTTTTGTTTCCCAATATAGAGTGCTTTGCATCAATTTTCGCGTTTTTTATAGGTACCAAGCTCAAAAACATTCAAAATATACGTTTTTAGTAACGTCTTTCTATTTCTTGATATTCGTTGCTTTCCATCGTTTTAGCGTTTTTCTACGTAAAACACTGAGAAGACACGTTTTCAGTAACTTTGTTTTGGATTCCCATATAGAGTGATTTCCTTATTATTTATCGTTTTGGTGACTAACATGCTAAAAAACACTCAAAACACAGATTTTTGGTAAGGTCGTTTAATTTCCTCATATAGGAGGCTTTGCATGCACTTTAGGGTTGGGTCCGAAAAAAAAAGCTGAAATTAACTTTTTTGATAATATTGTTTTATCATATGATTGCCCTGAATTTTCCCAGAATTTTGGTATCTCAGTACCTGTGAAAATGAATAAAAAAAAAATTCCTATTCCGAAAAAAAAGCTGAAATGAACTTTTTTGATAATATTGTTTTATCATATGTTTGCACTGAATTTTCCCAGAATTTTGGTATCTCGGTACCTATAAAGATGAACAGCAAAAAAAAAAAAGGAAAAAAATTCCTTTTTTTTTTCTAAATTAAGAGTGTTATTTTTGTGTTTTAGCTTTTTGGTACTTAAGGAACTTAAAAAAAACACTCATAATACACGTTTCTCGTAATGTACTTTTGTTTCCCAAACATAATGTTGTTTGCATGTATTTAAGTGTTTTTATTGATAACATGACCAAAAACACTGAAAATACATGTTTTTGGTAATGTTATTTTGTTTTTCCATAAAGTGTGTTTTCCATGCGTTTTAGCAGTTTTCTCTATAGGGAGCTCAAAAACACTTAAAGGCAAGTTTTTGGTATAAATTAGTGTTATTCCAATGTAATATGATTGCGCTGCTTTTTAGTGCTTTATTGCCTATCACGTTGAAAAACACTTAAAAGACACTTTTCTGGTAATGTCATTTTTTCTCTCAGATAAAGGTGGTTTCACATGCAATTTGGGGTTTTGGTAACTAAGAATGTGAAAAGCACTCAAAATACCCGCATTTAGTAAAGTTGTTCTGTTTCTCAATTAAGAGTGTTATTCATGAGTTTCAGCATTTTGGTATCTAGGAAATCTCTCCATATACACTAGTTTTTGCGTTTTTTGCTTTTAACTATAAAACAATCATTATACACTTTTCTTGCAATGTCCTTTTGTTTCCCAATATAGAGTGCTTTGCATATATTTTCGCGTTTTTTATAGGTAAAAAGCTCAAAAATACTCAAAATATACCTTTTTGGTAACGTTTTTCTATTTCTTGATAATGGTTGGTTTCCATCCGTTTTAACGTTTTTCTACGTAAAACACTGAGAAGACACGTTTTCAGTAACTTGTTTTGGATTCCCATATAGAGTAAGTTGCTTATTACTTATCGTTTTGGTGACTAACATGCTAAAAACACTCAAAACACAGATTTCTGGTAAGGTCGTTTCATTTCCTCATATTGGAGGCTTTGCATGCACTTTAGGGTTTGGTACAAAACAGGGGGAAAAAATGGCATTACCAGAAGTATCTTTTCAGTGTTTTTGAGCGTGTTAGGCAATAAAGCACTAAAAGCAGGGCAATCATTTTACATTGGAATAAAACCAACTTTAACCAAGAACTTGCCTTGAAGTGTTTTTCAGCTCCTTACATACCAAATCGCTAAAACGCATGGAAAGCACTCCTTTATGAAGAAGCAGAATAACATTACCAAAAACAAGTGTTTTGAGTACTTTTTTTTATCATGTTACCTATAAAAACCCTTAAATACATGCAAATATCCCCATATTTGGGAAACGAAAGGACATTAGGAGAAATGTGTATTATGAATGTTTTTAAGTTCCTTAAATACCAAAACGTTAAAACCTACAAATAACACTCTTAATAGAGAAAAAAAAAATAGTATTTTTGTTTTTTTTGTTATTGATGTTCATAGGTACCAAGATGCCAAAATTCTGGCAAAATTCAGGGAAATTATGTAGAAAAAACATTATCAAAAAAGTTAATCTTTTTTTTCGGAGTTATGTTCCAAACCATAAAGTGTATGCAAAAGCCACCTATCTGATAAAATTTAACGACTTTACAAGAAATTTGTCTTTTGAGTGTTTTTCTGGATGTTAGGCACCAAAACGATAAATAATATGAAAGTCACTCTATATGGAAATCCAAAACAAAATTACTGAAAACGTGTCTTTTAAAAGATTTACGTAGAAAAACGCTAAAACGGATGCAAACCAACCAATATGTAGAAATATAATAATATTAGCAAAAAAGTATATTTTGTGTGTTTTTGAGCTTGTTACATAAAAAAAAGAGAAAATGGATGCAAAGCACTCTATATAAGGAAAAAAAAAAAGGACATAACGAGAAACGTGTATAATGAGTGTTTTGTAGTTTCACCAGAATCACAAGGCAAAAAACGCAAAAACTCGACTATGGAGAAGTTTCTAAGATACCAAAATACTGAAACTCATGAATAACACTCTTAATCAAGACACAGAAGAATCTTACTAAATGCGTGTATTTTGAGTGTTTTTTTTAATTCTTAGTTACCAAAACCCCAAATTCCATGCAAAACTAGCTTTATGTGGGAAAAAAATTACACTGAGGCATTTGGGAAGAGTAAGAGAAAATTACAAATTTATGGATGGGGATGATAGGTGGAAATAGGTAGGCATATTTCATACAAGTACTGCCACTTATAGGCCTGATGCCTTCTTGCAGATTTACTTATTTTTTATGTTCTTATGTTGTTATTACTTTTCATTATTTCAGTGTTTTTCAGCTATTACGTGAAAAAAAATGCCAAAATGCATGAAAAGCACCCTATATGAAGAAAAGAGCGATATTACGAGAAACGTGCATTATGAGTGTTTTTGAGATTCTTAGGTACCAAAACGCTGAAACTCATGAATAACACTCTTAATTGAGATGCAGAACAACCTTACCAAATTCGTGTATTTTGAGTGTTTTTCACATTCTTAGTTACCAAAACCCCAAATTTCATGCGAAACTAGCTTTATGTGGAAAAAAAAAAAGACATTACCAGAAGAGTGTCTTTTGAGTGTTTTTGAGCGTGTTAGGCAATAAAGCACTAAAAAGCAGGGCAATCACATTACATGGGAATAAAACCAAATTTTACCAAGAACTTGCCTTTAAGTGTTTTTGAGTTCCTTACATATTGAAACGCTATAATGCATGCAAAACACCCTTTATGGAGAAACAGAAAAACATTACCAAAAACATGTATTTTGAGTTTTTATGATCATGTCACCTATAAAAACGCTTAAATACATGCAAAGAACCCTCTATTTGAGAAACGAAAGGACATTATGAGAAACGTGTATTATGAGTGTTTTTAAGTTCTTTAAGTACCAAAAACCTAAAACCCACAAATAACACTCTTTATAGAGAAAAAAAAAAATAAATAAAAAAAAAACATTTTTTTTTTTTGTTATTCATCTTCATAGGTACCAAGATGCCAAAATTCTAGCAAAATTCAGGGAAATGATGTGGAAAAAAGAACATTATCAAAAAAGTTAATTTTAGATTTTTTTCGGACTGTTATGTACCACACCCTAAAGTGCATGCAAAGCCACCTACTTTCCAAGAAGCGTGTATTGAGTGTTTTTGAGATTCCTCGGTATCAACACATGAGAACACATAAATAGCACTCAATGTGGAAAAAAAAAAATAAAAATAAAAAACTACCAAAAATGTGTATTTTAGTGTATTTCACATTTATAGATAACAAAACGCAAAAATGCATCCCGATCACCTTATATGTAAAAAAGAAAAAACATTTACATAAAGGTGTATTTTGAGTATTTATTATCGTTTTAGGAAGAGAAACGTACAAAAACGTCAAAATGGATGCAAACTACTTAATAAGGGATACGAAAAGACACTACGAGAAACGTTTATTATAAATGTTTTTGAACTTCTTAATTATGAAAACGCTTAAAACGCATGAATAGTACTCTATATCAAGAAATAGAGAGAAAAAAAAACGTGTAATTTGAGTGTATTTCACATTCTTAGATGCCATATCGTGAAAATACATATAATTTACCCTATATGGCGAAACAAAAAGTGATTAAGAAAATCGCGCATTATGAGTGTTTTTGAGTTTCTTAGGTACAAAAACGCAAAAACACATGAATCTTGTTTCGCACAAAAAAACATGGAAAAAAACCCTATAAAGGAAAACGAAACAATATTACCAAAATCGTGTCTTTTTTTGGATTTACTTACGTAATGAAACGCTGAAACCCATGCAAAAAAAAAAAAATAAAATAAAATAAAATAAAATAAAAATAAATAAATAAATAAATAAATAAAGTAAATAAATAAATAAAAATAAATACTGAGAAACAGTATACCTTTACCAAAAACCGTGTATTTTAAGAGTTTTTGAGTTTGTTACATAGAAAAAAAAAGCTACATTACCAAAAACATATCTCTGAAGTTTTTAGGAGCTTCTTACGTCCAAAAAAGTGCTAAAAGGCATGCAAAACTTTCTTATTGAGAAAAAGAATAACATCACCGAAAAATGAATTGAAACTTCATTTTCAGAAACATGTCTTTTGAATGTCTTTTGGAGCAGGTTCGGCACAAAAGCACAAAAAGGATGAAAAACACTCTATAGCTATATATATATTACCTAGACACGTTGTCTTTTTTAGCTGCTTACGTACCAAAACGCTTAAAACACTGTTTGAAATACAAAACAAAATAACTTTACCAAAAACGTGTATTTTTAGTGTTTATGAGCTTGTTACGCAAAAAAAAAAAAACACCAAAATATAAAGTACACCACATCGGAAAAGAAAAGAACATTACGAGAGACGTGTATTTTGATTTTTTTTTTCTTTCGAGCTTCTTAGGGAACAAAACGCTTAAACGCATAAATAGCTCTCTATTTGGATAAACAAAACAACATTACAAAAATTGTGTATTTTGAGTGTTTTTCACAGAAAACAAAACGCCAAAATACATGTAAATCGCCCTCTATGGTGAAATAAAACGACATTATAGGAAACATATCTTAAGTGTTAGACAACAAAACGCTAAAAATCATAGAGAGGACTCGATATCGAAAAAACAAAACATCATTACCAAAACTTTTCCTTTTCAGTGTTTTGAGGTACCTATGAAAAAGCTTAAAACATTGAAAATCCCCTTGATCGTGACACAGAGTAATATTACCAAAATGAAATATGAAATGATTGTTTTTGAGCTTGTTACATTGCCAAAATGCATGTATAGTATACTATATAGGTAAACAAAAGGACCTTACGAGAAACGCGTATTTGGAGTGTTTTCGAGCTTGTTAGGTAACAAAACGCGAAAACGCGTTTGAATAGAACTCTATATAGACAAACAGAACAACATTGTCAAAAACTTGTATTTTGAGTGTTTTTTACATTGTTAGGTACCAAACGGTAAAATGGAAGCGAATCACCCTATATAGGAGAACAATGTGAAATTACCAGAAGCGTGTCTTTTTAGTTTTTTTTTTTTTTTGAGCGTTTTAGGCACCAAAACGCTAAAATGCATGAAGAACACCCTATTTTCAATTAAAAAAAAAACAGCTTGGTTTACCAAGCGTTTCTCATATTATGTAGCAAAACATCATAATGCATGCAGATCTCTATATGAAGAAGCAAAACTATATTACAGGAAACTTGAGTGTTAGGAATCAAAATGCTAAAAAGCATTGAAAGCACCCTATTTGGCAATATAAAATAACATTACCAAGAAAGTATCTTTAGAGTGTTTTTGACCTTCTTACGTGCGAAATCGCTGAAACGCATGCAAAACAACCTTTATGGAGAAACAGAATAACATTACCAAAAACTTGTATTTTGATTGTTTTTGTGCTTGTTAAGTACAAAAATGCCAAATTACACGCAAAGCATCCTACATGGAGAAAACAAAGGACATTACGAGAAAAGTGTATTATGAGAGATTTTGAGCTTTTTAGGTAACAAGATTAAAAAACACATGATTAGCACTTTATATGGAAAAACAACTCTACCGAAAACTTTTACTTAAACTCTTTTTCATATTGTTAAGTACCAAAAGACAAAATGCATTGGAAGCCCCCTTTATCGGGAAACGAAACGACATTATCATCAACGTGCCTTTTGAGTGTTTTTCAACGTGTTAGACACCAGAACGCTAAAAAACATGGAAAGCACTCTATAAAGGAATACAAAACAACATTACTAAAAACGTGTTTTATAGGTTCTTATGTACAGAAACGCTAAAACCCATGCAAAACACCCTTTATGGAGAAGCGAAATAAATATTTCGTTGATAAATTACATTCAGGAAAGTTAGGGAACATCCCTTACAGAAGAAAAAGATCGCAGAAGAATGATCCTAAATGGATGACTGAGGTTAAAACACTACATAGGGCGAAGGAGAAGTATATATGAGATTAAAGACAGGGGAAGTGGTTTTAAGGCCATAATATAATGAATTAGAAAAGTCAGGAGTTTAACAAGGAAAGCTAAAAATAGTTATGAATTAAAGGTAGCCAGCCAAGCGAAGATGGACCTCAAGGGATTTTATCAGGCATATAAGACGAAGAATAGAGAAACAATAGTTCCTTAAAGACAGCAGAATGGGACCTGATTAGTTGTTAGGAGGAGATTAGTAAAATTGTGAGCGAGTATTTCTTTATTGTCTTTGCCCAGGAAAACATGCAGGATTTGCCGAATAGTGAGAAGATATTTAGAATAGAAAAAGATGAGAAGCTGACAGATATTACCATAAATAAAAGAGATAGTGGAACAGGAGATAGAAAAGTTGAAAAGTTCAAGTCACCAGGACCAGATGAAATATATTCCACAGTATTTAAGGAAAGGAAAAAGGTTATAAGTAATCTGTTAGTTTGTGTCCTTAGGAAATCATTTTAGTCATGTGAGGTATCGGTAATTCGGAGGCAGGCGAATATAGTACCTACCTTTAAGAAAGGAGATAAAACTTTAACGTCTAACCTGTCAGCTTAACTTCTGCTGAATGTAAAATAATGGAGTCAATAATAGCTGATTCTTCTTGCAGATTTACTTATTTCTTATGTTCTTATGTTCTTATTACCAAAAGCGTGTATTTTCAGTGTTTTTTCAGCTATTACGTGAAAAAAATGCCAAAATGCATGCAAAGCACCCAATATGAAGAAAAACAGCGACATTACGAGAAACGTGCATTATGATTGTTTTTGAGATTCTTAGGTACCAAAACGCTGAAACTCATGAATAACACTCTTAATTGAGATACAGAACAACCTTACCAAATGTGTGTATTTTGAATGTTTTTCACATTCTTAGTAACCAAAACCCCATATTGCATGCAAAAAATAGCTTTATGTGGAAAAAAAATGACATTATCAGAAGTGTCTTTTGAGTGTTTTTGAGCGTGTTAGGCAATAAAGCACTATAAAGCAGGCAATCATATTACATTGGAATAAAACCAAATTTTACCAAGAACTTGCCTTTAAGTGTTTTTGAGCTCCTTACATATTGAAACGCTAAAACGCATGCAAAACACCCTTTATGGAGAAACAGAAAAACATTACAAAAAACATGTATTTTGAGTGTTTTTGATCAAGTTACCTATAAATACGCTTAAATACATGCAAAGAACCCTATATTTGGGAAACGAAAGGACATTATGAGGAACGTGTATTATGAGTGTTTTTAAGTTCCTTAAGTACCAAAAAGCTAAAACCCACAAATAACACTCTTTATAGAGAAATAAATAAATAAATAAAAAAATATCATTTTTTTTTTTTTGTTATTCATCTTCATAAGTACCAAGATGCCAAAATTCTGGCAAAATTCAGGGAATTTATGTGGAAAAAAGAACATTATCAAAAAAGATTTTTTTTCGGAATGTTATGTACGAAACCCTAAAGTGCATGGAAAGCCACCTATATATGGAAATTACACGACTTGACAAGAAACCTGTCTTTTGACTGTTTTTTAGCATGTTAGGCACCAAAACGATAAATACCATTGAAGTAACTCAATATGGGAATCCAAAACAAAATTACTGAAAACATGTCTTCTCAGTGTTTTACGTAGAAAAACACTAAAACGGATGCAAACCAACCAATACGAAGAAATAGAAAAACATCCCCAAAAACGTATATTTTGAGTGTTTTTGAACTTGTTACCTATACAAAAACGCGAAAATGCATGCAAAGCATTCTCTATTTGGAAACAAAAGGACATTACGAGAAACGTGTATAATGAGTGTTTTATACTTTCACAAGATCCACAAGGCAAAAAACACAAAAACTCGTATATATGGAGAAGTTTCTTAGATACCAAAATGCTGAAACTCATGAATAAAACTCTTAATAGAAAAACAGAATAAATGCGTGTATTTTGAGTGTTATTTCACATTCTTAGTAAAAAAAAAAACGAAATTCCATGCGAATATAGCTTTATGTGGGAAAAAAACGACATTACCAGAAAAGTGTCTTTTGAGTGTTTTTGAGAGTGTTAGGGAATAAAGCACTAAAAAGTAGGGCAATCACATCACATGGAATAAAACCAACGTTTACCAAGAACTTGCCTTTAAGTGTTTTTCAGCTCCTTATATGCGCTAAAACGAATGCAAAATACACTTTATATAGAAATAAAATAACATAACCAACAACAGGTATTTTAAGTGTTTTTAATCATGTTATCTATAAAAACGCTTAAATACATGCAAAGAACCTTATGTTTGGGAAAGAAAAGGATATTAGAGAAACGTGTATTATGAGTGTTTTCCAGTTCCTTAAGAACCAAAAAGCTAAAACCCACAAGTAACACTCTTTATTCAGAAAAAAAAAAAATAGATAAATAGAAAAACAAAATTCTGCAAATTCTGCAAATTCTGCCAAAATTCTGCAAATTCAGGGCAAATATTTGATAAAAGATCATTATCAAAAAATTTAATTTCAGCTTTTTTACGGACTGTTATTTACCAAACCCTAAAGTGCATGCAAAGTCACCTATATAAGGAAATTAAACGACTTTACCAGATACCTATCTTTTGAGTGATTTTCAGCTTCTTAGGCATCAAAACGATAAATAATATGGAAGTCACTCTATATGAGAATCCAAAACAAAATACTGAAAACGTGTCTTTTCTGTGTTTTAGGTAGAAAAACGCTAAATCGGATGCAAACCAACAAATATGAAGAAATAGAATATTACCAAAATGGTATATTTTGAGTGTTTTTAATCTTGTTACCTACAAAAAACGCGAAAAAGGATGCAAAGCACTCTATATTGGGAATCAAAGGACTTTACGAGAAACGTGAAAAATGAGAGTTTTATAGTTTCACAAGAACCACAAGGAAAAAACGCAAAAACTCGTGTATATGGAGAAGTTTCTTAGTTACCAAAATGCTGGTACTCATGAATAACACTCTTAAATGAGAAAAATAACAACCTTACGAAATGCGTGTAATTTGAGTGTTTTTCACATTCTTATTTACCAAAACCCAAAATTGCATGTAAAACTAGCTTTATGTTGGTAAGAAATGACATTACCAGAAAAGTGACTTTGAATGTTTTTGAGCGTGTTAGGCAATAAAGCACTAAAAAGCAGGGCAATAACATTACATGGGAATGAAACCAACTTTTACCAAGAACAAGCCTTTAAGTTTTTTTTGAGCTCCTTACATACCAAAACGCTAACACGAATGCAAAACACCCTTTATGGAGAATTAGAATAACATTACCAAAAACATGTATTTTGAGTGTTTTTGATCATGCTACCTATATAAACGCGAAAATACATGCAAAGAACCCTATGTTTGGGAAACGAAAGGACATTACGAGAAACGTTTATTACGAGAAACGTGTTTTTAAGTTCCTTAAGAACCAAAAAACTAAAACCCACAAATAACACTCTTTATAAAGAAAAAATAAATAAATATATAAAAAAAACGGCAATTTTTTTTTTTTTTGTTATTCATCTTCATAGATACCGAGATGCCAAAAAAAAAATTATGTGATAAAAAATATTATCAAAAAAGTTAATTTTAGCTTTTTTTCGGAATGTTATGTACCAAACTCTTAAGTGAATGCAAAGCCACCTACATGAGGAAATTAAACGACTTTACGAGAAACCTTACTTTTGAGTGTTTTTCAGTATATTAGGCACCAAAACGATAATAACATGGAAGTCAATCAATATGGGAATCCAAAACAAAATTACTGAAAACGTGCCTTTTCAGTGTTTTACGTAGAAAAACGCTAAAATGGATGGAAACCAACCAATATGAAGAAATAGAATAACATTACCAAAAATATATATTTTGAATGTTTTTGAGCTTGTTACCTAAAAAAAATGCAAAAATGGATGCAAAGTATTGCAAAACAAAAGGACATTCTGAGAAACGTGTATAATGAGTGTTTTATAGTTACACAAGAACCAAAAGGCAAAAAACGCAAAAACTCCTGTACCTAGAGGAGTTTCTTAGATACAAAAATGATGAAACTCATGAATAACACTTTTAATTGAGAAACAGAATTACCTTACAAAATGTGTGTATTTTGAGTGTTTTTCACATTCTTAGTTACGAAAATCACAAATTACATGCGAAACTAGCTAGTTTCCTAGATACCAAAATGCCGAAACTCATGAATAACACTCTTAATTGAGAAACAGAAAAACCTTACTAAATGCGTGTATTTTGAGTGCTTTTCACATTCTTAGTTACCTAAAACCCAAAATTGATTGCGAAACCAGCTTTATGTGGTAAAAAAAAAAAAAAACGACATTTTCAGAAAAGAGTCTATTGAGTGTTTTGATCGTGATAGGCAGTAAAGCACTAAAAAGAAGGGCAATCACATTACATGGGAATAAAACCAATGTTTACCAAGAACTTGCCTTTAAGTGTTTTTGAGCTCCTTATATACCAAAACGCTAAAACGCATGCAAAACACACTTTATGGAGAAACAGAATAACATTACCAAAAACATGTATTTTGAGTGTTTTTCATCATGTTACCAATAAAAAAGCTTAAAAACATGCTAAGAACCCTATTTATGGGAAACGAAAGGACATTACGAGAAAAGTGTATTATGAGTATTTTTTTAAATTCATTAAGTATCAAAAAGCTAAAAGCCACAAATAACTCTCTATTGAGAAAAAAAATAAATAAAAAAATACGATATTTCTTTTTCTTTCTTATTCATCTTCACAGGTCTACATAGGTGCCAAAATTCAAGCAAAATTCATGAAATTTTCTAAAGTAAGAACATTATCAAAAAAGTTAATTTTAGCTTTTTTTTTCTCGACTGTTATGTAGCAAACCATAAAGTGCATGCAAAGCCACCTATATGGGGAAATCAAACGTCTTTGCCAGAAAACTGTCTTATGAGTGTTTTTCAGCTTGTTAGGCACCAAAACGATAAATAACATTGAAGTCACTCTATATGGGAATCCAAAACAAAATTACTGAAAACGTGTCTTTTCTGTGTTTTACGTAGAAAAACGCTAAAACGGATGCAAACCAACCAATATGAAAAAAAAAATAGAATAACATTACAAAAAAAACTATATTTTCAGTATTTTTGAGCTGGTTACCTACAAAAAAGGTGAAAATGGATGCAAAGCACTCCCTATTGGGAAGGAATAGGACATTACGAGAAACGTGTATAATGAGTGTCTTATTATTTTCGAGCAAAAGAACTTGTGGTTCACAAGAACCACAAGGCAAAAAGCGCAAAAACTTGTGTAAATAAAGAAGTTTCTTAGATACCAAAATGCTGAAACTCATGAATAACAATCTTAATTGAGAAACAGAACAATCTTACCAAAAGCGTGTATTTTCATTGTTTTTCACATTGTTAGTTAGCAAAATACCAAAAAGCATGCGAAACTAGCTTTATGTGAGAAAAAAATGACATTACCAGAAGTGTCTTTTGAGTGTTTTTGAGCGTGTTTGGCAATAAAGCACTAGAAAGCAGGGCAATCACATTACATGGGAATAAAACCAACTTTGATCAAGAACTTGCCATTATGTGTTTTTGAACTCCTTACATACTAAAACGCTAAAACGCATGCAAAACACTCCTTTATGGAGAAGCAGAAAAAAAAAAATACAAAAAACATGTGTTTTAAGTGTTTTTGATCATGTTACCTTTAAAAACGCTTAAATACATGCAAAGAACCCCATCTTTGGGAAACGAAACGACATTACAAAAAACGTCTATTATGACTGTTTTGAAGTTCCTTAAGTACCAAAACGTTAAAACCCACAAATAACACTCTTTAAAGAGAAAAAAAAAATTCTGCCAAAATTCAGGGAATTTATGTGGATTGTTATTTACCAAACCTTAAAGTGCATGCAAACCCACCTATATGATTAAATTAAACGACTTGACCAGAAACCTGTCTTTCCAGTGTTTTTCAGTATGTTAGACACCAAACCAAAAAATAATATGGAAGTCAGTCAATATGTGAATCCAAAAGAAAATTACTGAAAACGTGTCTTTTCAGTGTTTTACGTAGAAAAAACGCTAAAACGCATGCAAAGCAACGAATATGAAGAAATAGAATAAAATTACCAAAACGTGTTTTGGGGCTTTTTACCTACAAAAAAACGCGAAAATGGATGTAAAAGCACTCTATATTGGTAAGAAAAAAGAACATTTAGAGAAACGTGTATAATGATTGTTTTATAGTTTCACAAAAACAAGACAAGAAACGCAAAAACTCGTGTATATAGAGAAGTTTCTTACATACCAAAATGCTAAAACTCATGAATAACACTTTTAATTGAGAAACAGAACTACCTTACCAAATGTGTGTATTTTGAGTGTTTTTCACATTCTTAGTTACGAAAATCCCAAATTTCATTTATACATTATTTTGTTACAATATTTTGAGTGTTTTTGATCATGTTACCTATAAAAACGCTTAAATACATGTAAAGAATAACATAACATTTTAACAAATAACATTTTTTTTTTAATTGATCATTAGCAACGGGATGCCAAAATTCTGGCAAAATTCAGGAAAATTACGTGAAAAAAGAATATTATGAAAGAGGTTAATTTTAACTTTTTTTCGGACTGTTATGTACCAAACCCTAAAGTGTATGCAAAGCCACCTATATAAGGAAATTAAACAACTTTACAAGAAACCTGTTTTTTGAGTGTTTTTCAGCATGTTAGGCATCAAAACGATAAATAACATGGAAGTCACTCTATATGGGAATCCAAAAATTACTGAAAAACGTGTCTTTTCTGTGTTTACGTAGAAAAACGCTAAACACGGATGGAAACCAACCAATATGAAGAAATAGAATAACATTACCAAAAAGGTATATTTTGAGTGTTTTTGATCATGTTACCTATAAAAACGCTTCAATACATGTAAAGAACCTTATCTTTAGGAAACAAAAGGACATTACGAGAAACGAGTATTATGAGTGTTTATACGTTCATTAAGTACCAAAAAGCTTAAACCAACAAATAACACTCTTTATAGAGAAAAAATAAATAAATGAAAAAAATAGCATTTTTTTTTTTTTTGTTATTGATCTTCATAGTTATCGAGATGCCAAAATTCTGGCAAAATTCAGGGAAATTATGTGAAAAAAGAATATCATAAAAGTTAATTTTAGCTTTTTTTCAGACCGTTATGTACCAAACCCTAAAGTGCATGTAGAACCACCTATATGGGGAAATTAAACGACTTTACCGGAAACCTGTCTTTTGCCTGTTTTTCAGTATGTTAGGCACCAAAACAATAAAAAATATGGAAATCACTCTGTATGGGAATCCAAAAGAAAATTACTGAAAACGTGTCTTTTCAGTGTTTTACGTAGAAAAAACGCTAAAAAGAAAGCAAATCAACCAATATCACGAAATAAAATAATATTACCAAAAAGGTATTGTTTGTGTTTTGAGCGAAAATTGATGCAAATCTCTCTATATTGGGAAACAAAAGGACATTACGAGAAACGTTTATAATGCTTTTTACCTACAAAAAAACGCGAAAATGGATGTAAAAGCACTCTATATTGGGAAGCAAAAGGACATTTAGAGAAAAGTGTATAATGATTTTTTTTATAGTTTCACAAGAACCAGAAGACAAAAAACGCAAAAACTCGTGTATATTGAGAAGTTTCTTACATACCAAAATGGTAAAACTCATGAATAACACTTTTAATTGAGAAACAGAACTACCTTACCAAATATATGTATTTTGAGTGTTTTTCACATTCTTAGTTACGAAAATCCAAAATTACATGCGAAACTAACTTTATGTGGGGAAAAAAATGACATTATGAGAAAAGTGTCTTTTGAGTGTTTTTGAGCGTGATATGCAAAAAAGCACTAAAAAGCAGAATAATCACATTATATAGGAATAAAACTAACTTTTACGAAGAACTTGCCTTTAAATGTTTTTAACTCCTTACATACCAAAACGCTAAAACGTATGCAAAACACCCTTTATGGAGAAACAGAATAACATTACCAAAAACATGTATTTTGAGTGTTTTTGATCATGTTACCTATAAAAACGCTTAAATACATGTAAAGAACCCTATGTCTGTGAAATGAAAGGACATATAAAAAAAAAAAAATTAGCTTTTTTCCGGAATTATGTACCAAACCCAGAAGTGCATGCACAGCCACCTATATGGGGAAATTACGACTTTACCAGAAATCTGTCTTTTGAGTGTTTTTCAGGAATTTCAACAATATTACTAAAAACGTGTCTTTTCAGTGATTTACGAAAAAAAACGCTAAAACGGATGTAAACCAACCAATATGAAGAAATAGAATAACTTTACCAAAAAGATATATTTTGAGTGTTTTTCAACTTGTTACCTAGAAAAAATGCGAAAATGGATGGAAAGTACTCAATATTGGGAAACAAAAGAACATTACGAGAAACGTGTACAATGAGTGTTTTATAGTTTCATACGAACCACAAGGCAAAAAACGCAAAAAACTAGATATTACCTAAAAAAGTGTCGTTTGAATGTTTTTGAGCGTGATATGCAACAAAGCACTAAAAAGCAGAACAATCATATTACATGGGAATAAAACCAACTTTTACGAAGAACTTGCCTTTAAGGGGTTTTTTTTAACTCCTTACATACCAAAACGCTAAAACGCATGCAAAAACACCCTTTTATGGAGAAACAGAGTAACATTACCAAAAACATGTATTTTGAGTGTTTTTGATCATGTTATTTATAAAAACGCTTAAATACATGCAAAGAACCTTATGTTTGGGAATCGAAAGGACATTACGAGAAACGTGTATTATGAGTGTTTTTAAGTTCCTTGAGTACTAAAAAAGCTAAAACCCACAAATAAAGCTCTTTATAGAGAAAAAAAACAAAAAATATTTTTTTGTTATTCATGTTTATAGGTACTAAGATGCAAAAATTCTGGCAATATTCTTTGGGAATTGAAAACAAAATTACTGAAAACGTGTTTTTTCGGTGTTTTACGTAGAAAAACGTTAAAACGGATGCAAACCAACCAATATGAAGAAATAGAATAACATTACCAAAAAAGTATATTTTGAGTGTTTTTGAGCTTGTTACCTAGAAAAAACGCGAAAATGAATGCAAAGCACTCCCTTTTGGGAAAGAAAAGGACATTACGAGAAACGTCTAAAATGAGTGTTTTTATATTCGGGCAAAAGAACTTGTGGTTCACAAGAACCACAAGGCAAAAAGCGCATAAAGTCGTGTATATAAAGAAGTTTCTTAGACACCAAAAATGCTGAAACTTATGAATAACAATCTTAATTCAGAAACACAACATTACCAAGTGCGTGTATTTTGAGTGTTTTTTTCACATTCTTAGCAAAACCTCAAATAGCATGCGAAACTAGCTTTATGAGGGAAAAAAATGACATTAACAGAAGTGTCTTTTGAGTGTTCTTGAGCGTGTTAGGCAATAAAGCACTAAAAAGCAGGGCAATCATATTACATTGGAATAAAACCAACTTTTACAAAGAACTTGCCTTGATGTGTTTTTCAGCTCCTTACATACCAAATCGCTAAAACTCATGCTAAACACTCCTTTATGGAGAAGCAGAATAACATTACGAAAAACAAGTGTTTTTGAGTGTTTTTTTTTATCATGTTACCTATAAAAACGCTTAAATACATGCAAAGATCCATATATTTGGGAAACGAAAGGACATTACGAGAAATGTGTATTATGAATGTTTTTAACTTGCTTAAGTACCAAAACGTTAAAACCTGCAAATAACACTTTTTATAGAGAAAAAAAATAAGTAAAAAATAACATTTTTATTTTTTTTTGTTATTCATGTTAATAGGTACCAAGATGCCAAAATTCTGCCAAAATTCAGGGAAATTATGTCGAAAAAAGAACATTATCGAAAAAGTTAATTTTACCTTTTTGTTTGGTTATGTACCAAACCATAAAGTGTATGCAAAGCCACCTATTTGAGAAAATTTAACGTCTTTTACAAGAAACCTGTCTTTTGAGTGTTATTACGCATGTTAGGCACCAAAACGATAGATAATATTAAAGTCACTCTATATGGAAATCCAAAACAGAATTATTGAAAACGTGTCTTTTAAAAGATTTACGTAGAAAAACGCTAAAACAGATGCAAACCAACCAATATGAAAAAATAGAATAATATTACCAGAAAAGTATATTTTGTGTGTGTGAGCTTGTTACATAAAAAAAACGCAAAAATGGATGCAAAGCACTGTATATTAAGAAAAAAAAGGACATAACGAGAAACGTGTATAATGAGTGTTTTATAGCTTCACCAGAATCAAGAGGCAAACAAAGCAAAAATTCGTCTGTGTAGAGAAGTTTAGAAGATACCAAAATGCTGAAACACTCTTAATCAAGAAACAGAACAACCTTACTAAATGCGTGTATTTTTAGTGTTTTTTTTTACATTCTTAGCAAAACCCCAAATTCCATGCGAAACTAACTTTATGTGGGAAAAAAAATGACATTACCAGAAAAGTGTCTTTGAGAGTTTTTGAGCGTGTTAGGCAATAAAGCACTAAAAAGCAGGGCAATCACATTATATGGGAATAAAACCAACTTTTACGAAAAACTTGCCTTTTAGTGTTTTTGACACGCATTTAGTAAGGTTGTTCTGTTTCTTAATTAAGAGTGTTATTCATGAGTTTCAGCATTTTAGTATTTAGGAGGCTTCTCCATATACACCAATTTTTGTATTTAAACGTTTTTATAGATAACATGATCAAAAAACGCTCAAAATATGTTTTTGGTAATGTTATTCTGTTTCTCCATGCGTTTTAGCGGTTTGTTATATAAAGAGCTTAAAAACACTTAAAGGGAAGTTTTTTGGTATAAATTGGTGTTATTCCAATGTAATATGATTGCCCTGCTTTTTAGTGCTTTATTGCCTATCATGCTCAAAAACACTTAAAAGACACTTTTCTGGTAATGTCATTTTTTTCTTCACATAAAGGTGGTTTCGCATGCAATTTGGGGTTTTGATAACTAAGAATGTGAAAAGCTCGCAAAATACACGCATTTAGTAAGGTTGTTCTGTATCTCAATTAAGAGTGCTATTCATGAGTTTCAGCATTTTGGTATCTAGGAACATTCTCCATATACACGAGTTTTTGTGTTTTTAGCCTTTTGGTTCGTTTGAACTATAAAAAACTCATTATACACTTTTCTTGCAAAGTCCTTTTCTTTTCTTATATAGAGTGCTTTGGATCAATTTTCCCGTTTTTTGTAGGTAACATGCTCAAAAACACTCAAAATATACCTTTTTGGTAATGTTTTTCTATTTCTTGATATTGGTTGGTTTGCATCCGTTTCAGCGTTTTTCTACGTAAAACACTGAAAAGACACGTTTTCAGCAATTTTGTTTTGGATTCTCATATAGTGAGTTACTTATTATTTATCGTTTTGGTGCCTAACATGCTGAAAAACACTCAAAAAACAGATTTCTGGTAAGGTCGTTTATTTTCCTCATATAGGAGTCCTTGGATGCATTTTAGGGTTTGGTATATAACAGTCCGAAAAAAAAGCTAAAATTAACTTTTTTGATAATTTTCCTTTATCATATAATAGCCCTGAAATTTCCCAGAATTTTGGAATTGTTTGGAATAACAAAAAAAAAAAAAATCCTATTTTTATTTGTAGGTTTTAACTTTTTGGTACTTAAGGAACTTAAAAACACTTATAATACAGATTTCTCGTAATGACATTTCGTTTCGCAAACATAATGTTCTTTGTATGTATTTAAGCATTTTTATAGATAACATGATCTAAACCCTCAAAATATATGTTTTTGGTAATTTTATTCTGTTTCTCCATAGAAGATGTTTTGCATGCGTTTTAGCGCTTTGGTATGTAATAAGCTCAAAAACACATAAAGGCAAGTTCTTGGTAAAAGTTGTTTTTATTCCCATGTAATGTTATTACCCTGCTTTTTAGTGCTTTATTGCCTAACACGCTCAAAAACACTCAAAAAACACTTTTCTTGTAATATCATTTTTTTTTCTTACATAAAGCTAGTTTTGCATGAAATTTGGGGTTTTGGTAACTAAGAATGTGAAAAAAACTCAAAACACAGGCATAGTGTAAGGTTGTTCTATTTCTTAATTAAAAATATTATTCATGAGTTCCAGCATTTTGGTATGTATGAAACTTTTCTAATAAACACATTTGGTAAGGTATTTCTGCTTCAAAATTAAAAGTGTTATTCATGAGTTTCAGTTTTTTGGTATGTAAGAAACATTTTTACTTTACATGAGTTCTTTGAGTTTTTTTCCTTCTGGTTCTTGTCAAACTATAAAACACTCATACACGTTTCTCGTAATGTCCTTTTCTTTGCCAATATAAAGTGCTTTCCATCCATTTTTTTTCATTTTTTGTAGGTAACAAGCTCAAAAACACATCAAAATATATCTTTTTGGTAATGTTATTCTTTTTCTTCATATTGGTTGGTTTACATCCGTTTTAGCGTTTTTCTACGTAAATCACTGAAAAGACAGGTTTTCAGTAATATTGTTGATATTGCTGAAAAACACTCAAAAGACAGGTTTCTGGTAAAGTCGTGTAATTTCCCCATATAGGTGATTTGCATACACTTCAGGATTTGTACATATCTCCGGAAAAAAGCTAAAATTTTTTTTGTTTTTTTTTTTTACAAAATTTCCATGAATTTTGCCAGAATTTTGGCAACTCGGTAACTATGAAGATGAATAACAAAAAAAAAAAAAATCTCTCTGTAAAGAGTGTTATTTGTGGGTTTTAGCTTTTTGGTACTTAAGTAACTTAAAAACACTCATAATACACAATTTTCGTAATGTCCTTTTGTTGTACAAACATAGGGTCCTTTATTATGTATTTAAGCGTTTTTATAGGTTACATGATCAAAAACACTCAAAATACATGTTTTTGGTAATGTTATTCTGTTTCTCCATAAAGGGTGTTTTCCATACGTTTTAGAGATTTGGTATGTAAGGAGTTAAAAAACACTCAAAGGCAAGTTCTTCGTAAAAAGTTGGTTTTATTCCCATGTAATGTGATTGTTCTGCTTTTTAGGGCATTGTTGCATATCACGCTCAAAAACACTAAAAATACTCTCTTTTTGGAAATGTCATTTTTTTTTCCCACATGAAGGTAGTTTCGCATGTAATTTGGCATTTTCGTAACTAAGAATGTGAAACACACTCAAAATACACAATATGGTTCTGTTTATTGATTAAAAGTGTTATTCATGCATTTCATTATTTCGGTTTGTAAGAAATTTCTCTATATACACGAGTTTTTGTGTTTATTGCCTTGTGGTTGTTTTAAAACTATAAAACACTCATTATACACGTTTCTTGTAAAGTCCTTTTGTTTCCTAATATGCTTTACATCCATTTTTGCATTTTTTGTAGGTAACAAGCTCAAAAACACTCAAAATATATCTTTTTAGTAATGTTATTCTATTTCTTCATATAGGTTGGTTTGCATCCGCTTGAATGTTTTTCTACGTAAAACACTGAAAAGACACGTTTTCAGTAATTTTGTATTGGATTCACATATTGACTGACTTCCATATTATTTATCGTGTTGGTTCCTAACATGCTGAAAAACACTGAAAAGAAAATGAAAAGTCGTTTAACTTCCCTATATAGGTGTCTTTGCATGCACTTTAGGGTTTGGTACTTAACAATCCGAAAAAAAAGCTGTAATTAACATTTCCCACATAAATACCCTGAATTTTGGCAGAATTTTCGCATCTCGGTACCTATAAGGATGAGTAACAAAAAAAAAAATCCCATTTTTTTATTTTTTTGTTTATTATTTTTTTTCTAAAAAAAGTGTTATTTGTGGGTTTTAGCTTTTAGTTATTGAAGGAACTTAAAAAACACTCATAATACACGTTTCTCGTGATGTCCTTTCGTTTCCCAAACATAAGGTTCTTTGCATGTATTTAAGAGTTTTTATAGATAATATGATCAAAAACACTCAAAATACATGTATTTCGTAATATTATTCTGTTTCTCCATAAAATGTATTTTGCAGGCGTTTTAGCGTTTTGGTATGTAAGGAGCTCAAAAACACTTAAAGGCAAGTTCTTGGTAAAATTTGGTTTTATTCCCATGTAATGTGATTGCCCTTCCTTTTAGTGCTTTATTGCGTAACATGCTCAAAAACACTCAAAAGACATGCAAGGCCTCGCATATGAGGAAATAAGAGACCTTACCAGAAATCTGTCTTTTGAGTGTTTTTCAGCATGTTAGGCACCAAAACGATAAATAATAAGGAACTCTCTCTATGTGGGAATCCAAAAGAAAATTACTGAAAACTTGTTTTCTCAGTGTTTTACGTAGAAAAACGCTAAAACGATGCAAACCAACCAATATCAAGAAGCAGAAAAACATTACCAAAAATATATATTTTGAGTGTTTTTGAGCTTGTTACATACAAAAAAACACAAAATTGATACAAAACACTCTATATTGGGAAACAAAGGGACATTGCGAGAAAAGTGTATAATGTATGTTTTATAGTTCAAAAAAACCACAAGCCAAAAAACGCAAAAACTCGTGTATATGGAAAAGCTTCCTAGATACTAAATTGCTGAAACTCATGAATAACACTCTTAACTGAGAAACAGAACAACCTTACTAAATGCGTGTCAAAAACACTATAAGGCAAGTTTTTCGTAAAAGTTGGTTTTATTCCCATGTAATGTGATTGCCCTGCTTTTTAGTGCTTTATTGCCTAACATGCTCAAAAATACTCAAAGACATTTTTCTGGTAATGTCATTTTTTTCCCACATAAAGATAGTTTCGCATGGAATTTGGGGTTGTGGTAAGGAAGAATGTAAAAAAACACTCAAAATACACGCATTTAGTAAGGTTGTTCTGTTTGTTGATTAAGAGTGTTATTCATGAGTTGTAGCATTTTGGTATCTTAGAAACTTCTCCACAGAGACGAGTTTTTGCGTTGTTTGCCTTGTGATTCTGGTGAAACTATAAAACACTCATTATACACGTTTTTCGTTATGTCCATTTTTTTTCCTAATATACAGTGCTTTGCATCCATTTTTGCGTTTTTTTTTTATGTAACAAGCTCAAAAACACACAAAATATACTTTTCTGGTAATATTATTCTATTTTTTTTTCATATTCGTTGGTTTGCATCCGTTTTAGCGTTTTTCTACGAGGAAATTAAACGACTTTACAAGAAAACTGTCTTTTGAGTGTTTTTCAGCATGTTAAGCACGAAAACGATAAATTATATGGAATTCACTCTATATGGGAATCCAAAACAAAATTACTGAAAACGTGTCTTTTCAGTGTTTTACTTAAAAAACGTTAAAACTGATGCAAACAGACCAATATGAAGAAATAGAATAACATTACCAAAAAGATATATTTTAAGTATTTTTGAGCTTGTAACCAACAAAAAAACAACAACGCGAAAATAGATGCAAAGCACTCTATATTGGGAAACAAAAAGACATTACGAGAAACGTGTAAAATGAGTATTTTATAGTTTCACAAGAACCACAAAGCAAAAAACGCAAAAACTAGTGTATATGGTGAAGTTTCTTAGATACCAAAATGCTGAAACTCCTGAATAACACTCTTAATTAAGAAATAGAATAACATTACTAAATGCGTGTATTTTGAGTGTTTTTCACATTCTTAGTTACTAGAACACCAAATTGCATGCGAAACAAGCTTTATGTGGGAAAAAAAAAAATGATATAACCAGAAAAGTGTCTTTTGAGGGTTTTTGAGCGAGTTAGGCAATAAAGCACTAAAAAGGATCACATTACAACGGAATAAAACCAACTTTTACCAAGAACTTGCCTTAAAGTGTTTTTTAACTCCTTATATACCAAAACGCTAAAACACATGCAAAACACCCTTTATGGAGAAACAGATTAACATTACCAAAAACATATATTTTGAGTGTTTTTGATCATGTTACCTCTAAAAACACTTAAATACATGCTAAGAACCCTATGTCTGGGAAACGAAAGGACATTACGAAAAACGTGTATTATGCGTGTTTTTAAGTTCCATAAGTACCAAAAAGCTAAAACCTCTTTATAAAGAAAAAAAATAAAGAAATAATGAAAAAATAGGATTTTTTTTTCTATTCTTCTTCATAGGTACTGAGATGCCAAAATTCTGGCAAAATTCAGGGAAATTATGTGTAAAAAGAACATTATAAAAAATGTTAATTTTAGCTTTTTTTTCGGACTGTTATGTACCAAACCATGAAGTGACTGCAAACCCAATTATATGGAGAAATCAGACGAGTTTACGAGAAACCTGTGTTTCTAGTGTTTTTGAGCATGTTAGTCACCAAAACAATAAATAATATTGAAGTCATTCTATGTGGTAATCCAAAACAAAATTACTTTAAACGTGTCTTTTTCGTGTTTTACGTAGAAAAACGCTAAAACGGATGCAAGCCAACCAATATAAACAAATAGAATAAGATTACCAAAAAGGTATATTTGGAGTGTTTTTTTAGGTTTTTACTTTTTATTCTCAAGAATCACAAGATACCAAAATGGTGAAACTCCTGAATAACACTATCAATTCAGAAACAGAACAACCTTACCGCGTGTATTTTGAGTGTTTTTCATATTCTTAGTTTCCAAAACCCCATATTTTATGTGGAAGTAGCTTTATGTGGGGAAAAAAAAATGACATTACCAGAAAAGTGTCTTTTAAGTGTTTTTTTTTTTTTTAGCATGATAGGCAATAAAGCACTAAAAAGCAGGGCAATCACATTACATGGGAATAAAATCAACTTTTACCAAGTGTTTTTTCTAAGTGTTTTTGAGCTCCTTATATACCAAAACGCTCAAACGCATGTAAAACACCCAAAACATGTATTTTGAGTGTTTTTGGTCATGTTACCTATAAAAACGCTTAAATACATGCAAAGAATCTTATGTTTGGGAAACGAAAGGACATTTCGAGAAACGTGTATTATGAGTGTTTTTAAGTTCTTTAAGTACCAAAAAGCTAAAACCCACAAATAACACTCTTTATGGAGAGAAAAAAGTAAATAGAAAAATAGGATTTTTTTTTATTCATCTTCATAGGTACCGAGATGCTATAATTCTGCCAAAAATTCAGGGAAATTGTGTGAAAAAAAGAACATTATGAAAAAGAGTTAACTTTAGCTTTTTTTTCGGACTGTTATGTACCAAACCCTAAAGTACATGCAAAGCCACCAATATGGGGAAATTAAACGACCTTACCAGAAAGCTGTCTTTTGTGTTTTTTTTCAGCATGTTAGGCACAAAACGATAAATAATATGGAAGTCACTAAATGTGGGAATCCATCACAAAATTACTGAAAAAGTATCTTTTCAGTGTTTTACGTAGATAAACGCTAAATCGGATGCAAACCAACGAATATGGAGAAATAGAATAACATTACCAAAAAGGTATATTTTGAGTGTTTTTGAGCTTCTTACCTTCAAAAAACGCGAAAATGGATGGAAAGCACTCTATATTGGGATAAAAAAGGACACTACGAGAAACGTGTATAATGAGTGTTTTATAGTTTCACAACATCCACAAGGCAAAAATCGCAAAACTCGGTGTATATGGAGAAGTTTCTTAGATACCAAAATGCTGAAACTCCGAAATAACACTCTTAATTAAGAATACAGAACATCCTTACCAAATGCATGTATTTTGAGTGCTTTTCACATTCTTAGTTACCAAAACCAAAAATTGCATGCAAAACTAGCTTTATGTGGGAAAAAAATGACATTACCAAAAAAGTGTCTTTTGAGTGTTTTTGAGCGTGATAGGCACTAAAGCTCTAAAAAGGAATAAAACCAACTTTTACCAAGAACCTGCCTTTACGTGTTTTTGAGCTTCTTACATACCAAAATGCTAAAACGCTTGCAAAACACCCTTTATGGAGAAACAGAATAACATTACCAGAAACATGTATTGTGAGTGTTTTTGATCATGTTACCTATAAAAATGCCTAAATACAAGCAAAGAACCCTATGTTTGGAAAATGAAAAGACATTACGAAAATAGTGTATTATGAGTGTTTTTAAGTTACTTAAGTACCAAACAGCTAAAACCCACAAATAACTTTTTATTAAGAGAGAAAAAAAAATTGTTATTCATCTTCATAGGTACCGAGATGCCAAAATTCTGCCAAAATTCATGGAAATTTTGTAAAAAAAAATCATTATAAAAAAATAATTTTAGCTTTTTTCCGGAGTTATGTACAAACTCTGAAGTGCATGCAAATCCACCTATATGGGGAAATTACACGACTTTACCAGAAACCTGTCTTTTGAGTGTTTTTCAGCAATCTGAACAATATTACTTAAAACGTGTCTTTTCAGTGATTTACGTAGAAAAACGCTAAAACGGATGCAAACCAACCAATATGAAGAAATAGAATAATATTACCAAAAAAAGATATATTTTGTTGTGTTTTTGAGATTGTTACCTACAAAAAATGCAAAAATGGATGGAAAACAATTTATATTGGCAAAGAAGAGGACATTACGAGAAACGTGTATGAGTGTTTTATAGTTTGACAAGAACCACAAGGTAAAATACTCAAAAACTCGTGTACATAAAAAAGTTTCTTACATACCAAAAAGCTGAAACTCATCAATAACACTTTTAATTTTGAAACAGAAATACCTTACCAAATGTGTGTATTAGAAAAGTTTCTTCCATACCAAAATGCTGAAACTCATGAATAACACTTTTAATTAGGAAATAGAACAACCTTACTAAACCCTGTGTTTTGAGTTTTTTTTTCACATTCTTAGTTACCAAAACCCCAAATTCCATGCAAAACTAGCTTTATGTGGGAAAAAAATGATATTACCAGAAAAAGTGTTTTTGAGTGTTTTTGAGCGTGTTAGGCAATAAAGCACTAAAAAGCAGGTGAATCACATTACATGGGAATAATAACAACTTTTACCAAGAACTTGCCTTTAAGTGTTTTTGAGCTAATTACATATGAAAACGCTAAAACGCATGCAAAACACCTTTTTATGGAGAAAGAGAATAAAATTACCAAAAACATATATTTTGAGTGTTTTTGATCATGTTATCTATAAAAACGCTTAAATACATGCAAAAAACCTTATGTTTAAGAAACGAAAGGACATTACGAGAAATGTGTATTATAAGTATTTTTAAGTTCCTTAAGTACCAAAAAGCTAAAACCCACAAATAACACTCTTTATTTAGAAAAAAATAATAAAATAAAAAAATAGGATTTTTTTTTTTTTTTGTTATTCATCTTCATAGGTACCGATATGCCAAAATTCTTGGAAAATTCAGGACTATTATATGTTAAAACAAAAATTATAAAAAAGTTAATTTTAGCTTTTTTTTCGGACTGTTATGTACCAAACCCTAAAGTCCATCCAAAGACTCCTATATGAGGAAATTAAACGAGCTTACCACAAATAAGTTTTTTGAGTGTTTTTCAGCATGTTAGACACCAAAACGATAAATAATAAGGAACTCACTCTATATGAGAATCCAAAAAAAAAATACTGAAAAACTGTTTTTTCTTTCTTTTACATAGAAAAACGCTAAAACGGATGCAAACCTACCAATATCAAGAAATAGAAAAACATTACCAAAAAGGTATATTTTGAGTGTTTTTGAGCTTGTTACCTACAAAAAACGCGAAAATTGATGCAAAGCACTCTATATTAAAAAACAAAAAGACTTTGCAAGAAAAGTGTATAATGAGTTTTTTATAGTTCAAAAGAACGAAAAGGCTAAAAACACAAAAACTCCTGTATATGGAGAATGTTCCTAGATACCAAAATGCTGAAACTCATGAATAACACTCTTAATTGAGAAACAGAACAACCTTACTAAATGCGTGTATTTTGAGTGCTTTTCACATTTTTAGTTACCAAAACCCCAAATTGCATGCAAAACCACCTTTATGTGAGAAAAAAATGACATTACCAGAAAAGTGTCTTTTAAGTGTTTTTGAGCGTGATAGGCAATAAAGCACTAAAAAGCAGGGCAATCATATTAGATTGGAATAACCCCCATTTGTACCAAAAACTTGCCTTTAAGTGTTTTTGATGTCCTTATATACCAAACCGCTAAAACCCACACAAAAACAAACTTTATGGAGAAACAGAACAACATTACCAAAAACATGTATTTTGAGTGTTTTTGATATTGTTATCTATAAAAACGCTTAATTACATGCAAACAACATTATGTTTGGGAAACATAAGGATATTACGAGAAACGTGTATTATGAGTGTTTTTTTAAGTTCCTTAAATACCAAAAAGCTAAAACCCACCAATAACAGTCTTTATTTAGAAAATACAAAATAAAAATATAAAAAAAATAGGTTTTTTTTTTTGTTATTCATATTCATAGGTACCGAGATGCCAAAATTCTGGGAAAATTCAGGGCAATCATATGATAAAAGAGTATTATCAAAAAAGTTAATTTCCGGTTTTTTTTTATTAGGCTGTTATATACCAAACCTTAAAGTACATGCAAAGACTCCTATATAAGGAAATTAAACGACCTTACCAGAAATATGTGTTTTCATTGTTTTTTAGCATGTTAGGCACCAAAACGATAAATAATAAAGAACTCTCTCTATATGGGAATCCAAAAAAAAGCTACTGAAAACGTGTCTTCTCAGTGTTTTACGTAGAAAAATCTCTAAAACGGATGCAAAGCAACCAATATCAAGAAATAGAAAAACGTTACTAAAAAGGTATATTTTGAGTTTTTTTGAGCATGTTACCTACAAAAAACGCGAAAACTGATGCAAAGCACTCTATATTGGGGAAGAAAAGGACATTGCAAGAAAAGTGTATAATGAGTATTTTATAGTTCATAAGAACCGCGAGGCAAAAAACGCAAAATCTCGTGTATATGGAGAGGTTTCCTAGATACAAAAATGCTAAAACTCATGTATAACACTCCTAATTGAGAAACAGAACAGCCCTAATAAATGCGTGTATTTTGATTGCTTTTCACATTCTTATCAAAACCCAAAATTCCATGCGAATATAGATTTATGGGAAAAAAAAAGACTACCAGAAAAGTGTCTTTTGAGTGTTTTTGAGCGTGAAAGAAAATAAAGCACTAAAAAGGAGGGCAATCACATTACGTTGGAGGAAGACGAATTTTTATCAAAAACTTGCATTTATGTGTTTTTGAGCTCCTTATATACCAAAACACTAAAACGCATGCAAAACACTCTTTATAGTGAAACAGAATAACATTACCAAAAACATCACTTGAGTAATGTTTTTGGTATTTTAGAATTTTGAGTGTTTTTGATCATGTTACCAATAAAAACGCTTAAATAAATGCAAAGAACACTATTTTTGGGAAACGAAAGGAGATTACGAGCAATGAGTATTATTAGTGTTTTTAAGTTCATTAATGACCAAAAAGCTAAAAGCCACAAATAACACTCTTTATTGAGAAACAATAAATAAATAAAAAATTAAATAAATGCAATATTTTTTTTCTTTATTATTCATCTTTACAGGTACCGAAGTGCCAAAATTCCGGCAAATTTTAGGAAATTATGTGAAATAAGAATATTATCAAAAAAGATAAATTTTACTTTTTTTTCTCGAACTGTTATGTACCAAACCCCTAAAGTGCATGCAAAGCCACCTATATGTGGAAATTAAATATCTTTGTCAGAAAACGGTCATATGAGTGTTTTTCAGCATGTTAAGAACCAACACGATAAATAACATGGAACTCTATATTGGGAAGCAAAAGGCATCAAAAAGCATGTTAGGCATCAAAACGATAAATAATCTATATGTAGATGTATATCTATATGTAGATGTATAATCTATATGGGAATCCAAAAGAAAATTACTAAAAACATGTCTTTTCGGTGTTTTACGTAGAAAAACGCTAAAACGGATGTAAACCAACCAATATGAAGAAATAAAATAACATTACCGAAAAGGTATATTTTAAGTGTTTTTGAAATTGTTACCTACAAAAAACGCGAAAATGGATGGAAAGCACCCTATATTGGGAAGCAAAAGGACATAACGAGAAACGTGTATAATGAGTGTTTTATAGTTTCACAAGAACTACAAGGCAAAATACGCAAAAACTCGTGTATATTGAGAAGTTTCTTACATTCCAAAATGCTGTAACTGTGGAACAACACTCTTAATTGAGAAACAGAACAATCTTACTAATTGCGTGTATTCTGAGTGCTTTTCACATCCTTAGTTACCAAAACCCCAAATTGCATGCGAATCCAGCTTTTTGTGGGAAAAAAAATGACATTACCAGAAAAATGTCTTTTGAGTTTTTTTGAGCGTGTTAGGCAATAAAGCACTAAAAAGCAGGGCAATCACATTACATTGGAATAAAACCAATTTTTAACAAGAACTTGCCTTTAAGTGTATTTTGAGCTCCTTATATACCAAAACACTAAAATGCATGCTAATTACACTTGATGGTGAAACAGAATAACATTACCAAAAACATGTATTTTGAGTGTTTTTGATCATGTTACCAATAAAAACGCTTAAATATGTTAAAAAAACCGTATTTTTGGGAAATGAAAGGACATTACGAGAAACGTGTATTATGACTGTTTTTAAGTTCATTAAGTACGAAAAAGCTAAAAGCCATAAATTACACTCTTTATTGACAAAAAAAAAAGTAAATAAATAAAATGATACGATTTTTTTTTTTCATTCTTATTCATCTTCACAGGTAACGAGGTGCCAAAATTCGGGCAAAGTTCAGGAAATTATATGAAATAAGAACATTATCAAAAAAGTTAAATTTAGCTTTTTTTTCGGACTGTTACGTACCAAACCCCTAAAGTGCATGCAAAGCCACTATATGGAAAAATTAAACCTCTTTGCCAAAAAACTGTCTTATGAGTGTTTTTCAGCATGTTAGGAACCAACACGATAAAACCCAAGGAAGTCAATCTATATAAGAATCCAAAACAAAATTACTGAAAACGTGTCTTTTCGGTGTTTTACGTACAAAACGCTAAAACGGATGCAAACTAACCAAAAATGAAGAAATAGAATAACATTACCAAAAAGGTATATTTTGAGTGTTTTTGAAATTGTTACCTACAAAAAACGCGAAAAAGGATGGAAAGCACTCTATATTGGGAAGCAAAAGGCATCAAAAAGCATGTTAGGCATCAAAACGATAAATAATATGAAAGTCACTCTATATGGATATCCAAAACAAAATTACTGGAAACGTGTCTTTTAAAAGATTTACGTAGAAAAACGCTAAAACGGAGGCAAACCAACCAATATGAAGGAATAGATTAACATTACCAAAAAAGTATATTTTGTGTGTTTTTGAGCTTGTTACATAAAAAGAAACTCGAAAATGGATGCAAAGCACTCTATATAAGGAAAAAAAAAGAACATAATAAGAAACGTGTATAATGAGTGTTTTATAGTTCATCAGAATCACAAGTCAAAAAACGCAAAAACTCGACTGTATGGAGAAGTTTCTAAGATACCAAAATACTGAAACTCATGAATAACACTCTTAATCAAGAAACAGAACAACCTTACTAAATGCGTGTATTTTGAGTGTTTTTTTACATGCTTAGTTACCAAAACCCCAAATTCCATGCGAAATTAGCTTTATGAGGGAAAAAATGACATTACCAGAAAAGTGTCTTTGAGTGTTTTTGAGCGTGTTAGGCAATAAAGCACTAAAAAGCAGGGCAATCACATTACATGGGAATAAAACCAACTTTTACGTAGAACTTGCCTTTTAGTGTTTTTCACATGCATTTAGTAAGGTTGCTCTATTTTTCAATTAAGAGCGTTATTCATGAGTTTCAGCATTTACACGAGTTTTTGCGTTTTTTGCCTTGTGGATTTTTTTGAACTATAAAACATTCATTATACATTTTTCTCGCAATGTTTTCTACGTAAAACACTGAGAAGACACGTTTTCAGTCATTTTCTTTTGGATTCCCACATAGAGTGAGTTCACTTATTATTTATCGTTTTGGTGCCTAACATGCTGAAAAACACTCAAAAGACAGATTTCTGGTAACGTCTTTAATTTCCTCATATGGGAGGCTTTGCATGTCTTTTCAGTGTTTTTGAGCGTGTTACGCAATAAAACACTAAAAGCCAGGGCAATCACATTACATGGGAATAAAACCAAATTTTACCAAGTACTGGCCTTTAAATGTTTTTGAGCTCCTTATATACCAAAACGCTAAAACGCATGCAAAATACATTTTATGGAGAAACAGAATAACATTACCAAATACATATATTTTGAGTGTTTTTGATCATGTTATCTAAAAAAAAAGCTTAAATACATGCAAAGAACCTTATGTTTGGGAAACGAAAGGACATTACGAGAAACGTGTATTATGAGTGATTTTTAAGTTCCTTCAGTACAAAAAGCTAAAACCCACAAATAACACTCTTTAGAAAAAAAATAAATAAATAAATAAAAAAAATAAAAAAATTAAAATTGTTTTTTTTTTTTTTGTTTTTCATCTTCATAGGTACCGAATTGCCAATATTCTGCCAAAATTCAGGGAATTTATGTGAAAAAAAAATATTATCATGAAAGTTAATTATAGCTTTTTTTTCTGATTGTTCTGTATCAAAACTTAAAGTGCATGCAAAGCCACTTATATAGGTTAAACGACTTTACCAGAAACCTTTCTTTTCAATGTTTTTCAGCACGTTAAGCACCAATACGATAAATAATATGAAAATCAGTCAATATGTGAATCCAAAACAAAATTACTGAAAACGTGTCTTTTCAGTGTTTTACGTAGAAAAACGCTAAAGCGGATACAAACCATCTTATATGAAGAAATAGAATAACATTACCAAAAAGATATTTTTTGAGTGTTTTTGAACTTGTTACCTACAAAAAATGCAAAAATGGATGTAAAGCACTCTATATTAGGAAACAAAAGGACATTACGATAATTACTCCCAGTGAGGTCTAAAGCACTGTTCAGGGGGTGCTGTGAACTTATCATTAAACCCAGCTGTGACCTCACTGAACGTTTCCCTTTGTGTCTCACAACACAAGGGGGTAGTCACAGCCTGCCCTCTAAAGACAACTCTCTTCCTCCACACAAAACTACAAGCACCTAATAACACACACACCCTTCACTCAAAAAATTTTAAAATCATGGCGACTCCTACACCAGCCTCGGAGTCCCCATCTGGGGAGGGGACCATAAATGTCCCCAGGTCGGACTGCCTTTCCGTCGACGACCCTAAGTGTCTTGACACCCCCCTCAACTTTTTCTTCATTAACTTCTGCAACATTCGCGGTCTAAGATCTAATTTTCAATCTGTAGAACACCACCTCTCCTCTTCTAAACCTCATCTTCTTTTCCTCACTGAAACTCAGGTGTCTGAGGCAACTGACAGTAGCCCCTTTTCTGTTCCCTCCTACTTTCTCTATCCTCATTTTCGATCCAAAGCTGGATGCTGCGTTTATGTGCGCAATGACTTAACCTGCTCTCGTGCCCACGCTCTTGAATCTTCCGAGTTTTCCACCATCTGGCTACGACTACAGAGTCATTCTCATACTAAATTTATCTGTGCTGTATACCTCTCTCCTAACTCCTCTGACTATAAGAAATTCTTTGACTACTTAACTTCCAAAGTGGAGCACATTCTGACCCTCTTCCCTTTTGCAGAGATCTCCATTCTTGGAGACTTCAATGTTCACCACCAGCTTTGGCTTTCCTCTCCCTTCACTGACCATCCTGGTGAACTAGCCTACAACTTTGCTATCCTCCATGACCTAGAGCAATTGGTGCAACACCCTACTCGTATTCCTGACCGTCTTGGAGATACGCCCAACATTCTTGACCTTTTCCTGACCTCTAATCCTTCTGCTTATGCTGTCACCCTTTCTTCTCCGTTGGGCTCCTCCGATCACAATCTCATATCTTTATCTTGTCCTATCACTCCAATCCCTCCTCAGGATCCCCCTAAGCGAAGGTGCCTCTGGCGTTTTGCCTCTGCTAGTTGGGGGGACCTGAGGCGGTATTTTGCTGATTTTCCTTGGAATGACTACTGCTTCCGTGTCAGAGACCCGTCTTTGTGTGCTGAGCGCATAACAGAGGTGATAGTGTCTGGCATGGAGGCGTACATTCCTCACTCTTTTTCTCGTCCTAAACCTTCTAAACCTTGGTTTAACACAGCTTGTTCTCGTGCTATACATGATAGAGAGGTGGCCCACAAAAGGTACTTAAGCCTTCCTTCACCAGAATCTCATGCACTTTATATTTCTGCCCGGAACCATGCCAAGTCTGTTCTCCAACTAGCCAAAAACTCCTTCATTAACAGAAAATGTCAAAACCTTTCAAGATCTAACTCCCCTCGTGATTTCTGGCATCTAGCCAAAAATATCTCCAATAACTTTGCTTCTTCTTCTTTCCCTCCTCTACTTCAACCAGATGGCACCACTGCTATCACATCTATTTCTAAAGCTGAACTCTTTGCTCAAACCTTTGCTAAAAACTCTACCTTGGACGATTCTGGGCTTGTTCCTCCCTCTCCTCCACCCTCTGACTACTTCATGCCTCGTATTAAAATTCTTCGTAATGATGTTTTCCATGCCCTCGCTGGCCTAAACCCTCAGAAGGCTTATGGACCTGATGGGGTCCCTCCTATTGTTCTCCGAAACTGTGCCTCCGTACTTGCACCTTGCCTAGTCAAACTCTTTCAGCTCTGTCTGTCAACATCTACCTTTCCTTCTTGCTGGAAGTTTGCCTACATTCAACCTGTTCCTAAAAAGGGTGACCGCTCTAATCCCTCAAACTACCGTCCTATTGCTTTAATTTCCTGCTTATCTAAAGTTTTTGAATCTATCCTCAACAGGAAGATTCTTAAACATCTATCACTTCACAACCTTCTATCTGATCGCCAGTATGGGTTCCGTCAAGGACGCTCTACTGGTGATCTTCTGGCTTTCCTTACTGAGTCTTGGTCATCCTCTTTTAGAGACTTTGGTGAAACTTTTGCTGTTGCCTTGGACATATCAAAAGCCTTTGATAGAGTCTGGCACAAAGCTTTGATTTCCAAACTACCCTCCTACGGTTTCTATCCTTCTCTCTGTAACTTCATCTCAAGTTTCCTTTCTGACCGTTCTATTGCTGCTGTGGTAGACGGTCACTGTTCTTCTCCTAAATCTATTAACAGTGGTGTTCCTCAGGGTTCTGTCCTGTCACCCACTCTCTTCTTATTATTCATTAATGATCTTCTAAACCAAACTTCTTGTCCTATCCACTCCTATGCTGATGATACCACCCTGCACTTTTCCACGTCTTTTCATAGACGTCCAACCCTTCAGGAGGTAAACATATCACGCAGGGAAGCCACAGAACGCCTGACTTCTGATCTTTCTAAAATTTCTGATTGGGGCAGAGCAAACTTGGTACTGTTCAATGCCTCAAAAACTCAATTCCTCCATCTATCAACTCGACACAATCTTCCAGACAACTATCCCCTCTTCTTCAATGACACTCAACTGTCCCCCTCTTCTACACTGAACATCCTCGGTCTGTCCTTTACTTATAATCTGAACTGGAAACTTCACATCTCATCTCTAGCTAAAACGGCTTCTATGAAGTTAGGTGTTCTGAGACGTCTCCGCCAGTTTTTCTCACCCCCCCAGCTGCTAACTCTGTACAAGGGCCTTATCCGTCCATGTATGGAGTATGCTTCACATGTCTGGGGGGGTTCCACTCATACTGCTGTTCTAGACAGGGTGGAATCAAAAGCTTTTCGTCTCATCAACTCCTCTCCTCTAACTGACTGTCTTCAGCCTCTCTCTCACCGCCGCAATGTTGCATCTCTTGCTGTCTTCTACCGCTATTTTCATGCTAACTGCTCTTCTGATCTTGCTAACTGCATGCCTCCCCTCCTTCCGCGGCCTCGCTGCACAAGACTTTCTTCTTTCTCTCACTCCTATTCTGTCCACCTCTCTAACGCAAGAGTTAACCAGTATTCTCAATCATTCATCCCTTTCTCTGGTAAACTCTGGAACTCCTTGCCTGCTTCTGTATTTCCACCTTCCTATGACTTGAATTCCTTCAAGAGGGAGGTTTCAAGACACTTATCCACCAATTTTTGACCACTGCTTTGACCCTTTTAGGGACTGGCATTTCAGTGGGCATTTTTTTTATTAGATTTTTGTTGCCCTTGGCCAGTATCCTTCCTACATAAAAAAAAAAAAAAAAAAAAAAAAAAAAGAACCACAAGGCAATAAACGTAAAAACTCGTGTATATAGAGAAATTTTTACATACCAAAATGATGAAATCCATGAATAACACTTTTAATCGATAAACAGAACTACCTTACCAAATTGTGTATTTTAAATGTTTTTCACATTCTTAGTTACAAAAATGCCAAATTACATACAAAACTAGCTTTATTTGGGAAAAAAAAAATGACATTACCAGAAAAGTGTCTTTTGAGTGTTTTTGAGCGTGATATGCAACATAGCACTAAAATGTAGAACGATCACATTACATGAGAATAAAACCAATTTGTACGAAGAATTTGCCTTTAAGTGTTTTTTAACCCCTTATATACCAAACCGCTAAAACGCATGAAAAACAAACTTTATAGAGAAACAGAATAACATTACCAAAAACATGTATTTTGAGTGTTTTCGATCATGTTATCTATAAAAACGCTTAAGTACATGCAAAGAATATTATGTTTGGGAAACAAAAGGATATTACTAGAAACGTGTATTATGAGTGTTTTTATAAGTTTCATAAGTACCAAAAAGCTAAAACTCACAAATAACACTCTTTATTTAGAAAATAAAAAATAAAAAATAAATAAATAGGATTTTTTTTTTTGTTATTCATCTTCATAGGTACCGAGATGCCAAAACTCTGGAAAAATTCAGGGCAATTATATGATAAAAGAATATTATCAAAAAAGTTAATTTCAGCTTTTTTTTTTCGGACTGTTATGTACCAAACCCTAAAGTGCATGCAAAGCCTCCAATATGAGGAAATTAAACGACCTTACCAGAAATCTTTGTTTTGTGTGTTTTTTAGCATGTTAGGCACCAAAACGATAAATAATAAGGATCTCACTCTATATGTATATATATATATATATATATATATATATATATATATATATATATATATATATATATATATATATATATATATATATATATATATATATATATATATATATATATATATATATATATATATATATATATATATATATATATATATATATATATATATATATATATATATATATATATATATATATATATACATATATATATATATATATATATATATGTATATATCAGGAGGAGGCAGTAGACACCTGCCGAAACGATAATTACTCCCAGTGAGGTCTAAAGCACTGTTCAGGGGGTGCTGTGAACTTATCATTAAACCCAGCTGTGACCTCACTGAACGTTTCCCTTTGTGTCTCACAACACAAGGGGGTAGTCACAGCCTGCCCTCTAAAGACAACTCTCTTCCTCCACACAAAACTACAAGCACCTAATAACACACACACCCTTCACTCAAAAAATTTTAAAATCATGGCGACTCCTACACCAGCCTCGGAGTCCCCATCTGGGGAGGGGACCATAAATGTCCCCAGGTCAGACTGCCTTTCCGTCGACGACCGTAAGTGTCTTGACACCCCCCTCCACTTTTTCTTCATTAACTTCTGCAACATTCGCGGTCTAAGATCTAATTTTCAATCTGTAGAACACCACCTCTCCTCTTCTAAACCTCATCTTCTTTTCCTCACTGAAACTCAGGTGTCTGAGGCAACTGACAGTAGCCCCTTTTCTGTTCCCTCCTACTTTCTCTATCCTCATTTTCGATCCAAAGCTGGATGCTGCGTTTATGTGCGCAATGACTTAACCTGCTCTCGTGCCCACGCTCTTGAATCTTCCGAGTTTTCCACCATCTGGCTTCGACTACAGAGTCATTCTCATACTAAATTTATCTGTGCTGTATACCTCTCTCCTAACTCCTCTGACTATAAGAAATTCTTTGACTACTTAACTTCCAAAGTGGAGCACATTCTGACCCTCTTCCCTTTTGCAGAGATCTCCATTCTTGGAGACTTCAATGTTCACCACCAGCTTTGGCTTTCCTCTCCCTTCACTGACCATCCTGGTGAACTAGCCTACAACTTTGCTATCCTCCATGACCTAGAGCAATTGGTGCAACACCCTACTCGTATTCCTGACCGTCTTGGAGATACGCCCAACATTCTTGACCTTTTCCTGACCTCTAATCCTTCTGCTTATGCTGTCACCCTTTCTTCTCCGTTGGGCTCCTCCGATCACAATCTCATATCTTTATCTTGTCCTATCACTCCAATCCCTCCTCAGGATCCCCCTAAGCGAAGGTGCCTCTGGCGTTTTGCCTCTGCTAGTTGGGGGGACCTGAGGCGGTATTTTGCTGATTTTCCTTGGAATGACTACTGCTTCCGTGTCAGAGACCCGTCTTTGTGTGCTGAGCGCATAACAGAGGTGATAGTGTCTGGCATGGAGGCGTACATTCCTCACTCTTTTTCTCGTCCTAAACCTTCTAAACCTTGGTTTAACACAGCTTGTTCTCGTGCTATACATGATAGAGAGGTGGCCCACAAAAGGTACTTAAGCCTTCCTTCACCAGAATCTCATGCACTTTATATTTCTGCCCGGAACCATGCCAAGTCTGTTCTCCAACTAGCCAAAAACTCCTTCATTAACAGAAAATGTCAAAACCTTTCAAGATCTAACTCCCCTCGTGATTTCTGGCATCTAGCCAAAAATATCTCCAATAACTTTGCTTCTTCTTCTTTCCCTCCTCTACTTCAACCAGATGGCACCACTGCTATCACATCTATTTCTAAAGCTGAACTCTTTGCTCAAACCTTTGCTAAAAACTCTACCTTGGACGATTCTGGGCTTGTTCCTCCCTCTCCTCCACCCTATGACTACTTCATGCCTCGTATTAAAATTCTTCGTAATGATGTTTTCCATGCCCTCGCTGGCCTAAACCCTCAGAAGGCTTATGGACCTGATGGGGTCCCTCCTATTGTTCTCCGAAACTGTGCCTCCGTGCTTGCACCTTGCCTAGTCAAACTCTTTCAGCTCTGTCTGTCAACATCTACCTTTCCTTCTTGCTGGAAGTTTGCCTACATTCAACCTGTTCCTAAAAAGGGTGACCGCTCTAATCCCTCAAACTACCGTCCTATTGCTTTAATTTCCTGCTTATCTAAAGTTTTTGAATCTATCCTCAACAGGAAGATTCTTAAACATCTATCACTTCACAACCTTCTATCTGATCGCCAGTATGGGTTCCGTCAAGGACGCTCTACTGGTGATCTTCTGGCTTTCCTTACTGAGTCTTGGTCATCCTCTTTTAGAGACTTTGGTGAAACTTTTGCTGTTGCCTTGGACATATCAAAAGCCTTTGATAGAGTCTGGCACAAAGCTTTGATTTCCAAACTACCCTCCTACGGTTTCTATCCTTCTCTCTGTAACTTCATCTCAAGTTTCCTTTCTGACCGTTCTATTGCTGCTGTGGTAGACGGTCACTGTTCTTCTCCTAAATCTATTAACTGTGGTGTTCCTCAGGGTTCTGTCCTGTCACCCACTCTCTTCTTATTATTCATTAATGATCTTCTAAACCAAACTTCTTGTCCTATCCACTCCTATGCTGATGATACCACCCTGCACTTTTCCACGTCTTTTCATAGACGTCCAACCCTTCAGGAGGTAAACATATCACGCAGGGAAGCCACAGAACGCCTGACTTCTGATCTTTCTAAAATTTCTGATTGGGGCAGAGCAAACTTGGTATTGTTCAATGCCTCAAAAACTCAATTCCTCCATCTATCAACTCGACACAATCTTCCAGACAACTATCCCCTCTTCTTCAATGACACTCAACTGTCCCCCTCTTCTACACTGAACATCCTCGGTCTTTACTTATAATCTGAACTGGAAACTTCACATCTCATCTCTAGCTAAAACGGCTTCTATGAAGTTAGGTGTTCTGAGACGTCTCCGCCAGTTTTTCTCACCCCCCCAGCTGCTAACTCTGTACAAGGGCCTTATCCGTCCATGTATGGAGTATGCTTCACATGTCTGGGGGGGTTCCACTCATACTGCTGTTCTAGACAGGGTGGAATCAAAAGCTTTTCGTCTCATCAACTCCTCTCCTCTAACTGACTGTCTTCAGCCTCTCTCTCACCGCCGCAATGTTGCATCTCTTGCTGTCTTCTACCGCTATTTTCATGCTAACTGCTCTTCTGATCTTGCTAACTGCATGCCTCCCCTCCTTCCGCGGCCTCGCTGCACAAGACTTTCTTCTTTCTCTCACTCCTATTTTGTCCACCTCTCTAACGCAAGAGTTAACCAGTATTCTCAATCATTCATCCCTTTCTCTGGTAAACTCTGGAACTCCTTGCCTGCTTCTGTATTTCCACCTTCCTATGACTTGAATTCCTTCAAGAGGGAGGTTTCAAGACACTTATCCACCAATTTTTGACCACTGCTTTGACCCTTTTAGGGACTGGCATTTCAGTGGGCATTTTTTTTATTAGATTTTTGTTGCCCTTGGCCAGTATCCTTCCTACATAAAAAAAAAAAAAAAAAAAAAAAAAAAAAATATATATATATATATATATATATATATATATATATATATATATATATATATATATATATATATATATATATATATATATATATATATATATATATATATATATATATATATATATATATATATATATATATATATATATATCCAAAACAAAGTTACTAAAAACGTGTCTTCTCAGTGTTTTACGTAGAAAAACGTTAAATCGGATGCAAACTAACCAATATCAAGAAATAGAAAAACGTTACCAAAAATGTATATTTTGAGTGTTTTTGAGCTTTTTACCTACAAAAACGCGAAAATTGATGCAAAGTATTCTATATTGGGAAACAAAAGGACATTGCAAGAAAAGTGTATAATGAGAGTTTTATAGTTCAAAAGAACCACAAAGCAAACAACGCAAAAACTCGTGTACATGGAGAGATTTCCTAGACACCAAAATGCTTAAACTCATGAATAACACTCTTAATTGAGAAACAGAACAACCTTAATAAATGCGTGTATTTAGAGTGCTTTTCACACTCTTAGTTACCAAAAACCCCAAATTACATGCGAAAATAGCTTTGTGGGGAAAAAAATGACTTTACCAGAAAAGTATCTTTTGAATGTTTTTCAACGTGATAGGTAATAAAGCACTCAAAAGCAGAACAATCACATTATATTGGAATAAAACCATTTTTTACCAAGAACTTGCCTTTAAGTGTTTTTGATCTCCTTTTATACAAAACTGCTAAAACGCTTCCAAAACACACTTTAAGGAGAAACAGAATAACATTACCAAAACCTTGTATTTTGAGTGTTTTTGATATTGTTATCTATAAAAACGCCTAAATACATGCAAAGAACCTTATGTTTGGGAAACGAAAGGACATCACGAGAAACGTGTATTATGAGTGTTTTTAATAACCTTAAGTACCAAAAAGGTAAATCCCACAAATGACACTCTTTATTGAGAAAAAATAAATAGACAAATAAAAAATAAAAAAATAGGATTTTTTTATTTTTTTTTATTTATCTTCATAGGTACCAAAATGCCAAAATTCTGGGAAAATTCAGGGCAATTATTTGATAAAAGAATATTACCAAAAAAGTTAATTTTAGCTTTTTTATATACCAAACCCTATAGTGCATGCAAAGCCTCCTATATAAGGAAATTAAACCACCTGATCAGAAATCTCTCTTTTGAGTGTTGTTCAGCATGTTAGGCACCAAAACAATAAATAATAAGAAACTCACTCTATATGGGAATTCAAAACAAAATTACTGAAAACGTGTCTTCTCAGTGTTTTACGTAGAAAAACGCTAACACGGATGCAAACAAACCAATATAAAGAAATAGAAAAACATTACCAAAAAGGTATTTTTTGAGTGTTTTTGAGCTTTTTACCTATAAAAAAACACGAAAATTGATGCAAAGCACTCTATAATGGGAAAGAAAAGGACATTGCATGAAAAGTGTATAATGATTGTTTTATAGTTCAAAAGAACCATAAGGCAAAAAATGCAAAAGCTAGTGTATATGAAGAAGTTTCGTAGATACCAAAATGCTGAAACTCATGAACAACACTCTTAATTGAGAAACAGAACAATCTTATTAAATGTGCGTATTTTGAGTGCTTTTTTACATTCTTAGTTTTCAAAACCCCAAATTGCATGCGAAACCAGCTTTATGTGGGAAAAAAATGACATTACCAGAAAAATGCCTTTGAGTGTTTTTGAGCGTGTTAGGCAAAGAAGCACTGAAAAGCAGGGCAATCACATTACATTGGAATAAAACAAATTTTTAATAAGAACTTGCCTTTAAGTGTTTTTGAGCTCCTTATATACCAAAACACTAAAACGTATGCAAAATACACTTTATGGTGAAACAGAATAACATTACCAAAAACATGTATTTTGAGTGTTTTTTTATCATATTTCCAATAAAAACGCTTAGATGACATTACCAGAAAATGTCTTTTAAGTGCTTTTGAGCGTGATATGCAACAAAGCACTAAAGAGCAGAAAAATCACATAACTTGGGTATAAAACCAACTTTTACGAAGAACTTGTTTTTAAGTGTTTTTTTTTAACTCCTTACATACCAAAACGCTAAAACGCATGTAAAACACCCTTTATGGAGAAACAGAATAACATTACCAAAAATATGTATTTTGAGTGTTTTTGATCAAGTTACTTATAAAAATGCTTAAATACATGTAAAGAACCCTATGTTTGTATAAGGAAAAATCAGTAAGAAAATCGTGTATTATGAGTGTTTTTATGTTCCTTAAGCACCAAAAAGCTAAAACACACAAATAACACTTCATAGAGAAAAAAAATTTTTGTTATTCATATTCATAGCTACCGAGATACCAAAATTCTGGAAAAATTCAGGAAAATTAAAAAAAAATAATAATTTCAGCTTTTTTCCGGCGTCATGTACCAAACCCTGAAGTGCATGCAAAGCCACCTATATGGAAAAATTAATCATCTTTACCAGAAACCTGTCTTTTCAATGTTTTTTTTTTTTCAATGTTCAATGTTTTACATTTTTTTTCTATGTTTTTTCTGGTAAAGTCGAGTAATTTTTCTATATGGGTTGCCTTGCTCTCCATAAAGGGTGTTTTACATGCGTTTTAGCGTTTTGGTATGTAAGGAGTTAAAAAAAAACACTTAAAGGCAAGTTGTTCGTTAAAGTTGGTTTTATACCCAAGTTATGTGATTTTTCTGCTTTTTAGTGCTTTATTGCATATATTGCTCAAAAATACTTAAAAGACATTTTTCTGGTAATGTCATTTAAGCGTTTTTATTGGAAATATGATAAAAAACAATCAAAATACATGTTTTTGGTAATGTTATTAGCACTAAAAGCCAGGGCAATCACATTACATGGGAATAAAACCAAATTTGACCAAGAACTTGCCGTTAAATATTTTTGAGCTCCTTACATACCAAAAAGCTAAAACCAAAAAATCCTTTATGGAGAAAGACAAAAACATTACAAAAAACATGTATTTTGAGTGTTTTTGATCATGTTACCTATAAAAACGCTTAAATACATGCAAAGAATCCTATGTTTAAAAAACGAAAGGACATTACGAGAAACGTGTATTATAAGTGTTTTTAAGTTACTTAAATACCAAAAAGCTAAAACCCACAAATAGCACTCTTTATGAAGAAACAAAAAAAAAAAAAAATAAATAAATAAAATAAAATAAATAAAATAAAAGAAAATAATAATTTATTATTTTTTTTAGTCATCTTCATAGGTACCGAGATGCCAAAATTCTGTTAAAATTCAGGTAAATTATGTGGATAAAAGAACATTATCGAAAAAGTAAATTTTAGCTTTTTTTTTTCGGACTGTTTTGTACCAAACCCTAAAGTGCATGCAAAGCCATCTATATGGGGAAATTAAACTTTACAAACTGTCTTTGGAATGTTTTTCAGCATATTAGGTACTAAAACGATAAATAATATGGCAGTCACTCTATATGGGAATCCAAAACAAAATTACTGAAAACGTGTCTTTTCAGTGTTTTACGTAAAAAAACGCTAAAACGGATGGAAACAGACCAATATGAAGAAATAGAATGACATTACCAAAAATGTATATTTTAAGTATTTTTGAGCTTGTGACCAACAAAAAAAAAAAAAACGTGAAAATGGATGCAAAGCACTCTATATCGGGAAATAAAAAGACATTACGAGAAACGTGGATAATGAGTATTTTATAGTTTCACGAAGCAAAAAATGGAAAAACTAGTATATATGGAGAAGTTTCTTAGATACCAAAATGCTGAAACTCCTGAATAACCCTCTTAATTAAGAAACAGAATAACATTACTAATTGCGTGTATTTTGAGTATTTTTCACATTCTTAGTTACTAGAACCCCAAATTGCATGCGATACTAGCTTTATGTGGGAAAAAAAATGACATTACCAGAAAAGTATCTTTTGAGGGTTTTTGAGAGAGTTAGGCAATAAAGCACTAAAAAGGAGGGCAATCACATTACATGGGAATAAAACCAACTTTTAAGTGTTTTTTAACTCCTTATATACCAAAACGCTAAAACACATGCAAAACATCCTTTATGGAGAAACAGATTAACATTACCAAAAACATTTATTTTGAGTGTTTTTGGTCATGTTACCTCTAAAGACGCTTAAATACATGCAAAGATCCCTATGTCTGGGAAAAGAAAGAACATTATGAAAAACGTGTATTATGTGTGTTTTTAAGTTCCATAAGTACCAAAAAGCTAAAACCTCTTTATAGAGAAAAATAAAGAAATAATTAATTTTTTTTTTTTTTGTTATTCTTCTTCATGGGTACTGGAATGCCAAAATTCTGGCAAAATTGAGGGAAATTATGTGCAAAAAGAACATTATCGAAAAAGTTAATTTTAGCTTTTTTTTTCGGACTGTTATGAACCAAACCATGAAGTGCATGCAAAGCCAACTATACGAGTATGGAGGAATTAAATGACTTTACGAGAAATCTGTCTTTTGTGGTTTTTTCTCTTTCTCTATTGGTTAACAAAAGGACATTACGAGAAACGTGTATAATGAGTGTTTTATAAATTCTAAAGAATCACAAGGCAAAAAACGCAAAAACTCATATATATGGAGAAGTTTCTTAGATACCAAAATGCTGAAACTCCTGAATAACACTCTAAATTGAGAAACAGAACAACTTTACCAAATGCGTATATTTTGAGTGTTTTTCACATTCTTAGTTACCAAAACCCCAAATTTTATGTGAAAGTAGCTTTATGTGGGAAAAAAATGACATTACCAGAAAAGTGTCTTTTAAGTGTTTTTTTTTTTTTTTTTTAGCATGATAGGCAATAAAACACTAAAAAGCAGGGCAATCACATTACATGAAAATAAAACTAACTTTTACTAACAACTTGCTTTTAAGTGGTTTTGAGCTTCTTATATTCCAAAACGCTCAAACGAATGCAAAACACTCTTTATGGAGAAAGAGAATAACATTACCAAAAACATGTATTTTGAGTATTCTTGATCGTGTTACCTATAAAAACTCTAAAATACATGCAAAGAACCTTATCTTTGGGAAATTAAAGTGTATTTCGAGAAACATGTATTACGAGTGTTTTTAAGTTCTTTAAGTACCATTTAGCTAAAACCCATAAATAACACTGTTTATAGAAAAAAAAATAAATAAATGAATAAAAAGATAGGAATTTATTTATTTATTTATTTTTTTTATTCATCTTCATAGGTACCAAGATGCCAAAATTCTGGCAAAATCCAGGAAAATTATTTGAAAAAAAAATTATGAAAAAAAATTTAATTTTAGCTTTTTTTTTCGGACTGTTATGTACCAAACCCTAAAGTGCATGCAAAGCCACGTATATGAGGAAATTAAACGACTTTACGAGAAATTTGTCTTTTGAGTGTTTTTCAGCATGTTAGGCACCAAAACGATATATAATATGGAAGTCACTCAATATGGGAATGCATCACAAAATTACAGAAAAAGTGTCTTTTCAGTGTTTTACGTAGAAAAACGCTAAAACAGATGCAAACCAACGAATATAAAGAAATAGAATAACATTACCAAAAAAGGTATATTTTCAGTGTTTTTGAGCTTCTTATCTACAAAAAACGCGAAAATGGATAGAAAGCACTCTATATTGAGATACAAAAGGACATTACGAGAAACTTGCATAATGAGTGTTTCATAGTTTCACAAGAACCACAAGGCAAAAAACGCAAAAACCCGTATATATGGAGAAGTTTCTTAGATACCAAAATTGTGAAACTCCTGAAAAACACTATTAATTGAGAAACAGAACAACCTTACCAAATGCGTGTATTTTGAGTGTTTTCACATTCTTAGTTACCAAAACCCCAAATTTTATGTGAAAGTAGCTTTATGTGGGAAAAAAATTATATTACCAGAAAAGTGTCTTTTAAGTGTTTTTTTTTTTTTTTTTTAGCATGATAGGCAATAAAGCACTAAAAAGCAGGGAATCACATTCCATGGGAATAAAATCAACTTTTACCAAGTGTTTTTTCTAAGTGTTTTTGAGCTCCTTATATACCAAAACGCTAAAACGCATGCAAAACACCCTTTATTTAGAAACAGAATAACATTACCAAAAACTTGTATTTTGAGTGTTTTTGATCATGTTACCTATAAAAACGCTTATATACATGCAAAGAATCTTATGTTCAGGAAACGAAACGACATCTCGAGAAACGTGTATTATGAGTGTTTTTAAGTTCTTTAAGTACCAAAAAGCTAAAACCCAGAAATAACACTCTTTATAGAGAAAAAATAAATAAATAAATAAAAAAATAGGATTTTTTTTTTTATTCATCTTCATAGGTAACGAGATGCTAAAATTCTGCCCAAATTCAGGGAAATTATGTGAAAAAAGAACATTATGAAAAAGAGTTAATTTTAGCTTTTTTTTTCGGACTGTTATGTACCAAACCCTAAAGTGCATCCAAAGCCACCTATATGGGGAAATTGAACGACCTTACCAGAAACCTGTCTTTTGTGTTTTTTTTCAGCATGTTAGGCACCAAAACGATAAACAATATGGAAGTCACTAAATGTGGGAATCAATCACAAAAGTAATGAAAAAGTTTCTTTTTAGTGTTTTACGTAGAAAAATGCTAAATCGGATGCAAACCAACGAATATGAAGAAATAGAATAACATTACCAAAAAGGTATATTTTGAGTGTTTTTGAGCTCCTTATCTTCAAAAAACGCGAAAATGGATGGAAAGCACTCTATATTGGGATACAAAAGGACATTACGAGAAACATGTATAATGAGTGTTTTTTAGTTTCACAACAGCCACAAGGCAAAAATCGCGAAACTCGGTGTATATGGCGAAGTTTCTTATATACCAAAATGCTAAAACTCAGAAATTACACTCTTAATTAAGAATACAGAACAACCTTACCAAATGCATGTATTTTGAGTGCTTTTCACATTCTTAGTTACCAAAACCAAAAATTGCATGCGAAAATAGCTTTATGTGGGAAAAAAATGACATTACCAAAAAGTGTCTTTTGAGTGTTTTTGAGCGTGATAGGCACTAAAGCACTAAAAAGGAGGGCAATCACATTATATGGGAATAAAACCAACTTTTACCAAGAACCTGCCTTTACGTATTTTTGAGCTTCTTACATACCAAAACGCTAAAACGCTTGCAAAACACCCTTTATGGAGAAACAGAATAACATTACCAGAAAAATGTATTTTGAGTGTTTTTGATCATGTTTCCTATAAAAATGCCTAAATACATGCAAAGAACCCTATATTTTGAAAATGAAAGGACATTACGAAAATCGTGTATTATGAGTGTTTTTTTAAGTTCCTTAAGTACCAAAAAGCTAAAACCCACAAATAACTTTTTATAGAGAAAAAAAAATTTCTTAATCTTCATAGGTACCGAGATGCTAAAATTCTGGCAAAATTCATGGAAATTTTGTATAAAAAACATTATAAAAAAATAATTTTAGCTTTTTTCCGGAATTATGTACAAACTCTGAAGTGCATGCAAATCCACCTATATGGGGAAATTACACGACTTTTGAGTGTTTTTCAGCAATCTGAACAATATTATGTAAAACGTGGCTTTTCAGTGATTTACGTAGAAAAACGCTAAAACGGATGCAAACCAACCAAAATGAAGAAATAGAATAACATTACCAAAGAGATATATTTTGATGTGTTTATGAGCTTCTTACTTACAAAAAAAGGAAAAAAATGGATGGAAAGCACTTTATATTGGCAAAGAAGAGGACATTACGAGAAACGTGTATGAGTGTTTTATAGTTTGACAAGAACCACAAGGTAAAATACTCAAAAACTCGTGTACATAAAGAAGTTTCTTACATACCAAAAAGCTAAAACTCATCAATAACACTTTTAATTTTGAAACATAAATATCTTACCAAATGTGTGTATTAGAAAAGTTTCTCACATACCAAAATGCTGAAACTCATGAATAACACTTTTAATTAGGAAATAGAACAACCTTACTAAATCCTGTGTTTTGAGTTTTTTTCACATTCTTAGTTACCAAAACCCCAAATTCCATGCAAAACTAGCTTTATGTGGGAAAAATTTTTTTTTACCAGAAAAGTGTTTTTTGAGTGTTTTTGAGCGTGTTAGGCAATAAAGCACTAAAAAGCAGGGGAATCACATTACATGGGAATAATAACAACTTTTACCAAGAAGTGTTTAAGTGTTTTTGAGCTAATTACATACGAAAACGCTAAAACGCATGGAAAACACCTTTAATGAAGAAAGAAAATAAAATTACCAAAAACATATATTTTGAGTGTTTTTGATCATGTTATCTATAAAAACGCTTAAATACACGCAAAAAACCTTATGTTTAAGAAACAAAAGGACATTACGAGAAATGTGTATTATAAGTGTTTTTAAGTTCCTTAAGTACCAAAAAGCTAAAACCCACAAATAACACTCTTTATTTAGAAAATAAGTAAGAAAATAAAAAAATTGGATTTTTTTTTTGTTATTCATCTTTATAGGTACCGAGATGCCAAAATTCTGGGAAAATTCAGGACTACTATATGTTAAAACAAAAATTATCAAAAAAGTAAATTTTACCTTTTTTTTCGGACTGTTATGTACCAAACCCTAAAGTGCATCCAAAGGCTCCTATATGAGGAAATTAAACGACCTTACCAGAAATCTGTTTTTTTTGAGTGTTTTTCAGCATGTTAGGCACCAAAACGATAAATAATAAGAAACTCACTCTATATGAGAATCCAAAACAAAATTGCTGAAAACGTGTTTTTTCTTTCTTTTACGAAGAAAAACACTAAAATGGATGCAAACCTACCAATATCAAGAAATAGAAAAACATTACCAAAAAGGTATATTTTGAGTGTTTTTGAGCTTGTTACCTACAAAAAACGCGAAAATTGATGCAGAGCACTCTATATTGGGAAAGAAAAGGACATAGCAAGAAAAGTGTATAATGAGTGTTTTATAGTTCAAAAGAACCGCAAGGCAAAAAACGCAAAATCTCCTGTATATGGAGAGGTTTTCTAGATACAAAAATGCTAAAACTCATGTATATCACTCCTAATTGAGAAACAGAACAGCCTTAATAAATGCGTGTATTTTGAGTGCTTTCTTAGTTAGCAAAACCCCAAATTGCATGCGAAAATAGATTTGTGGGAAAAAAAAGACTTTACCAGAAAAGTGTCTTTTGAGTGTTTTTGAGCGTGATAGAAAATAAAGCACTAAAAAGGAGGGCAATCACATTAAGTTGGATGAAAACGAATTTTTACCAAGAACTTGCATTTATGTGTTTTTGAGCTCCTTATATACCAAAACACTAAAACACATGCAAAACACTCTTTATGGTGAAACAGAATAACATTACCAAAAACATGTATTTTGAGTGTTTTTGATTATGTTACCAATAAAAACGCTTAAATAAATGCAAAGAACACTATTTTGGGGAAACAAAAGGAGATTACGAGAAACGAGTATTATGATTGTTTTTAAGTTCATTAATTACCAAAAAGCTAAAAGCCACAAATAACACTCTTTATTGAGAAACAATTAAATAAAAAAATATAAAAAAATACAGTTTTTTTTCTTTGTTATTCATCTTCACAGGTACCGAAATGCCAAAATTCGGGCAAATTTCAGGAAATTATGTTAAATAAGAACATTATCAAAAAAGTTAAATTTTGCTTTTTTTTTCGAACTGTTATGTACCAAACCCCTAAAGGGCATGGAAAGCCACGTATATGGGGAAATTAAACGTCTTTGCCAGAAAACGGTCATATGAGTATTTTTCAGCATGTTAGGAACCAACATGATAAATAACATGGAAGTCAATCTATATGGGAATCCAAAACAAAATTACTAAAAACGTGTCTTTTCGGTGTTTTACGTAGAAAAACGCTAAAACGGATGTAAACAGACAATATGAAGAAATAAAATAACATTACCAAAAAGGGATATTTTAAGTGCTTTTGAAATTGTTATCTACAAAAAACGCGAAAATTGATGGAAAGCACTCTATATTGGGAAGCAAAAGGACATTACGAGAAACGTGTATAATGAGTGTTTTATAGTTTCACAAGAACTATAAGGTAAAAAACGCAAAATCTCGTGTATATTGAGAAGTTTCTTACATTCCAAAATGCTGAAACTCTGGAACAACACTCTTAATTGAGAAAAAGAAGAAAATTACTAAATGCGTGTATTTTGAGTGCTTTTCACGTCCTTAGTTACCAAAACCCCAAATTACATGCGAATCCAGCTTTTTGTGGGAAAAAAATGACATTACCAGAAAAATGTCTTTCGAGTGTTTTTGAGCGTGTTAGGCAATAAAGCACTAAAAAGCAGGGCAATCACATTACATTGAAATAAAACCAATTTTTAACAAGAACTTGCCTTTAAGTGTATTTGAGCTTCTTATATACCAAAACACTAAAATGCATGCAAAATACACTTGATGGTGAAACAGAATAACATTACCAAAAACATGTATTTTGAGTGTTTTTGATCATGTTGCCAATAAAAACGCTTAAATATATGCAAAGAACTGTATTTTTGGGAAATGAAAGGACATTACGAGAAACGTGTATTATGAGTGTTTTTAAGTTCATTAAGTACGAAAAAGCTAAAAGCCACAAATTACACTCTTTATTGAGAAAAAAAAATAAATAAATAAATAAACACGATTTTTTTTTTTCATTCTTATTCATCTTCACAGGTAACGAAGTGCCAAAATTCGGGCAAAGTTCAGGAATTTATACGAAATAAGAACATTATAAAAAAAGTTAAATTTTGCTTTTTTTTTCGGATTGTTATGTACCAAACCCCTAAAGTGCATGCAAAGCCTATATGAGGAAATTAAACGTCTTTGCCAGAAAACTGTCTTATGAGTGTTTTTCAGCATGTTAGGAACCAACATGATAAAACCCAAGGAAGTCAATCTATATGAGAATCTAAAACAAAATTACTGAAAACATGTCTTTTCGGTGTTTTACGTAAAAAACGCTAAAACGGATGCAAACTAAACTAACAAAAAATTAAGAAATAGAATAACATTACCAAAAAAGTATATTTTGAGTGTTTTTGAAATTGTTACCTACAAAAAACGCGAAAATGGATGGAAAGCATTCAATATTGGGAAGCAAAAGGCACCAAAAAGCATATTAGGCACCAAAACGATAAACAATATGAAAGTCACTCTATATGGAAATCCAAAACAAAATTACTGGAAACGTGTCTTTTAAAAGATTTACGTAGAAAAACGCTAAAACGGAGGCAAACCAACCAATATGAAGGAATACAATAACATTACCAAAAAAATATATTTTGTGTGTTTTTGAGCTTGTTTCATAAAAAGAAACTCGAAAATGGATGCAAAGCACTCTATATAAGGAAAAAAAAAGGACATAACGTGTATAATGAGTGTTTTATAGTTCATCAGAATCACAGGGCAAAAAACGCAAAAACTCGAGTGTATGGAGAAGTTTCTAAGATACCAAAATACTGAAACTCATGAATAACACTCTTAATCAAGAAACAGAACAACCTTACTAAATGCGTGTATTTTGAGTGTTTTTTTACATTCTTAGTTACCAAAACCCCAAATTCCATGCGAAACTAGCTTTATGTGGGAAAAAAATGACATTACCAGAAAAGTGTGTTTGAGTATTTTTGAGCGTGTTAGGCAATAAAGCACTAAAATGGAGGGCAAAACGATAAATAATAAGGATCTCACTCTATATGGGAATCCAAAACAAAAGTTACTAAAAACGTGTCTTTTCAGTGTTTTACGTAGAAAAACGTTAAAACGGGTGCAAACTAACCAATATCAAGATATAGAAAAACGTTACCAAAAATGTATATTTTGAGTGTTTTTGAGCTTTTTCCCTACAAAAACGCGAAAATTGATGCAAAAACAAAAGGACATTGCAAGAAAAGTGTATAATGAGAGTTTTATAGTTCAAAAGAACCACAAAGCAAACAACGCAAAAACTCGTGTATATGGAGAGATTTCTTAGGTACAAAAATGCTGAAACTCATGAATAACACTCTTAATTGAGAAACAGAATAACCTTACTAAATGCGTGTATTTTGAGTGTTTTTCACATTCTTAGTTACCAAAAACCTCAAAATCAATCAAAATCAAAATACATATTTTTGGTGATGTTATTCTGTTTCTCCATAAAGGGTGTTTTACATGCGTTTTTGCGTTTTGGTATGTAAGGAGTTAAAAAAAAAAAAACACACTTAAAGGCAAGTTCTTCGTAAAGATTGGTTTTATACCCAAGTTATGTGATTTTTCTGCTTTTTAGTGCTTTGTTACATATCACGCTCAAAAACACTTAAAAGACATTTTTCTGGTATTGTCATTTAAGCGTTTTTATTGGAAATATGATCAAAAACACTCAAAATACATGCTTTTTAGCGTTTTGGTGGCTAACACGCCAATAAACATTCCAAAGGCACTTTTCTGGAAATCGCGTTTCCTTTCCTCATATAGGGTACAAAAACATGTATTAGTAGTGTTTTCGAAAACGCCAAAGTGCATGCAAAGTAAGCTATACGAGAGAAACAAAACGTGTCTTTTGAATGTTTTCAGCTGTTTACGTACCAAAGCACTAAAATGCAGGGAAAAGAAACTTCATGGAGAAACAAAATATTATTGCCAAAAACGTGTATTTTGAATGTTTTTAAGCTTATTAGAAAGCAAAACGCCTTAACATATGTACTAATCACGTGTTTCAGTATTTTAATGCCTAAGAAGCTCAAAAACACTTATAATATACGTTTTTTGTAATATTTTTCTGTTTTTCTTAGATGGTATTCTGTGTAGATTGTCGTACCTAACATGAGGAAAACACCCATTTTTTTGGTTAATGCTTTTTTCTCCATATAGAGTGATATTCACGTGTTTTAGTGTTTTCGTACATAAGTTAAAAAACACTCATAATAATATTTTTTCTTAATAACTTATAGTTTCTCAATGTCCGTTAATTTTTGTGCATTTTGGCGTTTTCGTACCCAACAAGCTCAAAAACACTCAAAACACACATTTTTGGTAATGTTCTATTTCACCATAAAGGATGTTTTGCACGCTTTTTAGAAATTTGGTACGTAAGAAGCTCAAAAACATTCAAAAGACACGTTTTCGATATTATATATGTATATATTTTTTTTGTTGGGGTTGGTTTCTATTATGGTCAAAACACTGAAATGACACGTTTCCGGTAATATAATTTCTTTACATCAAATAGTGTGCTGTCTGCATTTTGGCGTTTTGGTAGCTAATGATCGGGAAAACTCTCAAAAAACACGTTTATAGTAATGTCCTCTTTCTCCATAAAGGGTGTTTTTCATGCGTTTTAGAGTTTTAGTACGTAAGAAACTGAAAAACACTCAAAAGACAAGTTTTTGTTAATATTGATTGCTTTTCCTATACAGGTTGTCCTGCATGCACTTTGGTGTTTTTGTATCTGACAAGCCCAAAAACACTCAGCATACAAGTTTTTCGTAATGTTGGTCTGTTTCTTTATGTATGGTGTTCACTATGCTTTTAGGCGTTTTGGTACCTATCATGGGGAAAAAACTCATAAAGTACGCTTTTGGTAATGTTGTTTTGTTTCTGCAAATATAGTATTATTTACGTGTTTTAGACTTTTGGTATCTATGAAGCTGAAAAAGACATAATACACCTTTATGTTAATATCGTTTCATTTACCTATATAGTGTAATTTGCATACATTTTGGCGTTTTGTTACCTAACAAGCTAAAAAAATTTCAGAACATACGTTTTTGCTAATATTGTTTCGGACATCTTTTATCGTTTTGTTACGTAAGAAGCTCAAAAACACTCGATTTTGTTAAGGTTATCTCGTTTTCCCATATAGGGAGTTTTCCTTGCTTTTTAAGCGTTTTGCTGCCTAATATGCTCAAAACACCTAAATGACAAGTTTCTGGTGATGTTTTGCTACTGGTTTTGTTAATGTACTTTTTTCCCTCATATAGAATAATATTCACGTGTTTTAGTGTTTTGGTACATAAAAAAAAATAAAATAAATAAATACAAACTCATAATACACGTTTCTGTTAATATCGTTCCGTTTCCTCAAATAGGGTCCTTTGCATGCAATATGGGGTTTATGGGGCAATATGGGTACCTAACAAGTTAAAAGACTGAGAAAAGAATTTTTTTGCTAAAATTTCCCATAAATGTTTCTTTGCTCACATTTTAGTGTTTTTGACAATGTTGTTTTTTTTTTCTCATATAGAGCTATTTCCATGCTTTTTAGCTTTTTGTTGCCTAATTTGCTCGAAAATTTCCAAATGGCACGTTGCAGGTACTATCTTTTAGTTACTCCAGACAAGGTATTCTACATGCATTCTGTCGTTTTGGTACCTAACTTAAAAACACTTAAAACACACATTTTTTTTTTAATGTTCTATTTCTCAGTAAAGTGCGTTTTCAATCCCTTTTAGAGTTTCGGTACGTACGAAGCTGAAAAACACTCAAAAGATATGTTTTTGGTAATCTTTTTTTTTTTCTACTTCTATAGGGTGCTTTGCATGTACTTTGGCGTTTTGATAACTCACAAACTCAAAAATATTCATAATACATGTTTGTGATCATGTCGTTCTATTTCTTCATATAGGATGCCTTATATGTATTTTGGCGTTTTGGTCCCTAACATGGGGAAAAGCACCCATAATACACGTTTTTCGTAATGATGATTTGTTTCTTCATATAGAATGCTATTTACGTGTTTTGGCGTTTCGTTACATAAGAAGCTGAAAAACAGCGTTAATATCTTTTCTTTTCTCCATATCTGAAACTTTGCATGCATTTTGGCGATTACTTATCTAACAAGCTCAAAAACGCTCAAACACAAGTTTTTGTTTAGTTTAGTTATCGTTTTGTTACGTAAGAAGCTCAAAAGCACAAAAAGTACTCGATTTTGTTGAAGTTGTTTCATTTTCCTATATAGGGTATTTTCCATGTTTTTTTTTTTAACGTTTTGGTGCCTAATACCCTAAAAAAAAAAACACCTAAATGACACGTTTTTAGAAATGTCGTTTCGTTACTTCATATAGGCGCTCTGCATACATTTTGGTGTTTTACTACTTATTACGCTGATAACTCAAAATACACATTGTTGGTATTTTTTTTTCTCCACAAACAGTGTTTTCCATGCTTTTTACCGTTTTAGTACGTAAGCTGAAAAACACTCGACACATTTTTTTAATATATATATATATATATATATATATATATATATATATATATATATATATATATATATATATATATATATATATATATATATATATATTTTTTTTTTTTTTTTTTTTTTTTTTTTATGTAGGAAGGATACTGGCCAAGGGCAACAAAAATCTAATAAAAAAAATGCCCACTGAAATGCCAGTCCCTAAAAGGGTCAAAGCAGTGGTCAAAAATTGGTGGATAAGTGTCTTGAAACCTCCCTCTTGAAGGAATTCAAGTCATAGGAAGGTGGAAATACAGAAGCAGGCAAGGAGTTCCAGAGTTTACCAGAGAAAGGGATGAATGATTGAGAATACTGGTTAACTCTTGCGTTAGAGAGGTGGACAGAATAGGAGTGAGAGAAAGAAGAAAGTCTTGTGCAGCGAGGCCGCGGAAGGAGGGGAGGCATGCAGTTAGCAAGATCAGAAGAGCAGTTAGCATGAAAATAGCGGTAGAAGACAGCTAGAGATGCAACATTGCGGCGGTGAGAGAGAGGCTGAAGACAGTCAGTTAGAGGAGAGGAGTTGATGAGACGAAAAGCTTTTGATTCCACCCTGTCTAGAACAGCAGTATGAGTGGAACCCCCCCAGACATGTGAAGCATACTCCATACATGGACGGATAAGGCCCTTGTACAGAGTTAGCAGCTGCGGGGGTGAGAAAAACTGGCGGAGACGTCTCAGAACACCTAACTTCATGGAAGCTGTTTTAGCTAGAGATGAGATGTGAAGTTTCCAGTTCAGATTATAAGTAAAGGACAGACCGAGGATGTTCAGTGTAGAAGAGGGGGATAGTTGAGTGTCATTGAAGAAGAGGGGATAGTTGTCTGGAAGATTGTGTCGAGTTGATAGATGGAGGAATTGAGTTTTTGAGGCATTGAACAATACCAAGTTTGCTCTGCCCCAATCAGAAATTTTAGAAAGATCAGAAGTCAGGCGTTCTGTGGCTTCCCTGCGTGATATGTTTACCTCCTGAAGGGTTGGACGTCTATGAAAAGACGTGGAAAAGTGCAGGGTGGTATCATCAGCATAGGAGTGGATAGGACAAGAAGTTTGTTTTAGAAGATCATTAATGAATAATAAGAAGAGAGTGGGTGACAGGACAGAACCCTGAGGAACACCACTGTTAATAGATTTAGGAGAAGAACAGTGACCGTCTACCACAGCAGCAATAGAACGGTCAGAAAGGAAACTTGAGATGAAGTTACAGAGAGAAGGATAGAAACCGTAGGAGGGTAGTTTGGAAATCAAAGCTTTGTGCCAGACTCTATCAAAGGCTTTTGATATGTCCAAGGCAACAGCAAAAGTTTCACCAAAGTCTCTAAAAGAGGATGACCAAGACTCAGTAAGGAAAGCCAGAAGATCACCAGTCGAGCGGCCTTGACGGAACCCATACTGGCGATCAGATAGAAGGTTGTGAAGTGATAGATGTTTAAGAATCTTCCTGTTGAGGATAGATTCAAAAACTTTAGATAAGCAGGAAATTAAAGCAATAGGACGGTAGTTTGAGGGATTAGAGCGGTCACCCTTTTTAGGAACAGGTTGAATGTAGGCAAACTTCCAGCAAGAAGGAAAGGTAGATGTTGACAGACAGAGCTGAAAGAGTTTGACTAGGCAAGGTGCAAGCACGGAGGCACAGTTTCGGAGAACAATAGGAGGGACCCCATCAGGTCCATAAGCCTTCTGAGGGTTTAGGCCAGCGAGGGCATGGAAAACATCATTACGAAGAATTTTAATACGAGGCATGAAGTAGTCAGAGAGTGGAGGAGAGGGAGGAACAAGCCCAGAATCGTCCAAGGTAGAGTTTTTAGCAAAGGTTTGAGCAAAGAGTTCAGCTTTAGAAATAGATGTGATAGCAGTGGTGCCATCTGGTTGAAGTAGAGGAGGGAAAGAAGAAGAAGCAAAGTTATTGGAGATATTTTTGGCTAGATGCCAGAAATCACGAGGGGAGTTAGATCTTGAAAGGTTTTGACATTTTCTGTTAATGAAGGAGTTTTTGGCTAGTTGGAGAACAGACTTGGCATGGTTCCGGGCAGAAATATAAAGTGCATGAGATTCTGGTGAAGGAAGGCTTAAGTACCTTTTGTGGGCCACCTCTCTATCATGTATAGCACGAGAACAAGCTGTGTTAAACCAAGGTTTAGAAGGTTTAGGACGAGAAAAAGAGTGAGGAATGTACGCCTCCATGCCAGACACTATCACCTCTGTTATGCGCTCAGCACACAAAGACGGGTCTCTGACACGGAAGCAGTAGTCATTCCAAGGAAAATCAGCAAAATACCGCCTCAGGTCCCCCCAACTAGCAGAGGCAAAACGCCAGAGGCACCTTCGCTTAGGGGGATCCTGAGGAGGGATTGGAGTGATAGGACAAGATAAAGATATGAGATTGTGATCGGAGGAGCCCAACGGAGAAGAAAGGGTGACAGCATAAGCAGAAGGATTAGAGGTCAGGAAAAGGTCAAGAATGTTGGGCGTATCTCCAAGACGGTCAGGAATACGAGTAGGGTGTTGCACCAATTGCTCTAGGTCATGGAGGATAGCAAAGTTGTAGGCTAGTTCACCAGGATGGTCAGTGAAGGGAGAGGAAAGCCAAAGCTGGTGGTGAACATTGAAGTCTCCAAGAATGGAGATCTCTGCAAAAGGGAAGAGGGTCAGAATGTGCTCCACTTTGGAAGTTAAGTAGTCAAAGAATTTCTTATAGTCAGAGGAGTTAGGAGAGAGGTATACAGCACAGATAAATTTAGTATGAGAATGACTCTGTAGTCGTAGCCAGATGGTGGAAAACTCGGAAGATTCAAGAGCGTGGGCACGAGAGCAGGTTAAGTCATTGCGCACATAAACGCAGCATCCAGCTTTGGATCGAAAATGAGGATAGAGAAAGTAGGAGGGAACAGAAAAGGGGCTACTGTCAGTTGCCTCAGACACCTGAGTTTCAGTGAGGAAAAGAAGATGAGGTTTAGAAGAGGAGAGGTGGTGTTCTACAGATTGAAAATTAGATCTTAGACCGCGAATGTTGCAGAAGTTAATGAAGAAAAAGTTGAGGGGGGTGTCAAGACACTTAGGGTCGTCGACGGAAAGGCAGTCCGACCTGGGGACATTTATGGTCCCCTCCCCAGATGGGGACTCCGAGGCTGGTGTAGGAGTCGCCATGATTTTAAAATTTTTGGAGTGAAGGGTGTGTGTGTTATTAGGTGCTTGTATATATATATATATATATATATATATATATATATATATATATATATATATATATATATATATATATATATATATATATATATATATATATATATATATATATATATATATATATTATTATTATTATTATTATGTCATTTGTGGATTTTAGCTTTTTGGTAGTTAAGGAACTTAAAATCACTCATAATACACGTTTCTCGTAATGTCCTTACGTTTCCCAAACATAAGTTTCTTTGCATGTATTTAAGCGTTTTTATAGATAAATACTCAAAATACATGTTTTTGGTAATGTTATTTTATTTCTCCATAAAGTTTGTTTTCCATGCGTTTTAGCGGTTTGGTATGTAAGGAGCTCAAAAACACATATTGGCAAGTTCTTGGTAAGAGTTGGTTTTATTCCCATGTAATGTGATTGCCCTGCTTTTTAGTACTTCATTGCCTAACACGCTCAAAAACAATTAAAAGACACTTCTGATCATTTAATTTTTTCCCTCATAAAGCTAATTTTGCATGCTATTTTGGGTATTGCTAACTAGGAATATGAAAAACACTCAAAATACACGCATTTACTAAGGTTGTTCTGTTTCTCAATTCTTCTTTATATACACGAGTTTTTGCGTTTTTCTATGTAAAACACTGAGAAGATACATTTTCAGTAATTTTGTTTTGGATTCCCATATAGGGTGAGTTCCTTATTATTTATCGTTTTAGTGCCTAACATGCTGAAAAACACTCAAAAGACAGATTTCTGGTAAGGTCGTTCAATTTCCTCATATAGGAGACATTGCATGCACTTTAGGGTTTGGTACATAACAGTCCGAAAAAAAACAGCTAAAATTAACTTTTTTGATAATATTCTTTTGTTCATATAACTTTCCTGAATTTTCCCAGAATTTTGGCATCTCGGTACCTATGAAAATGAAAAAAAATCCTATTTTTTTTCTAAATAAAGAGTGTTATTTGTGGGTTTTAGCTTTTTGGTACTTAAGGAACTTAAAACAACACTCATAATACACGTTTCTCGTAAGTTGTTTTTTTTTTCCTATATAGGGTACTTTCCATGCTTTTTTAAATATTCGTTTTTGATAATATTATTTCTCCATGTTTTTTTTTTTTTCATGCCTTTTAGCGTTTCGGTAGGTAAGAAACTCAAGAAACACTGAAAACAGAAGTTTTTGGTTAAGTTGTTTTGTTTTCCTTTATAGGGTGCTTTCCATGCTTTTTAGCGTTTTGGTGCCTAGCACGCCAATAAACATTCAAAAGGCACTTTTCTGGAAATCGCGTTTCCTTTCCTAATTTAGGGTACAAAAACATGTATTAGTAGTGTTTTCGAAAACGCCAAAGTGCATGGAAAGTAAGCTATACTGGAGAAACAAACAAAAACGTGTCTTTTGAGTGTTTTCAGCTTTTTACGTACCAAAACACTATAATGCATAGAAAAGAAACTTCATGGAGAAACAGAATAATATTGTCAAAAACGTTTCTTTTTAGTGTTTTTGAGCGTACAAAACGCTAAAATGTGAGCAAAGAAACATTTATGGGAAACTTTAGCAAAAAATTCTTATTTCAGTGTCTTTTAACTTGTTAGGTACTAGACCCCATATTGCATGTAAAGAACCCTATTTAAGAAAACGAAACGATATTAACAGAAACGTGTATTATGAGTGTTTTTATTTTCATTTTTTTATGTACCAAAACGCTAAAACACGTGAATATTACTCTATGAGAGAGAAATAAAAAAAAAAAAACATTAACAAAACCAGTAGCAAAACCACCAGAAACTTGTCATTTAGGTGTTTTGAGCGTATTAGGCAGCAAAACGCTAAAAAAAGCAAGGAAAACACCCTATATGGGAAAACAAGATAACATTAACAAAATCGAGCGTTTTTGAGCTTTTTACGTACCAAAACGATAAAAGGCGTCCAAAACAATATTAGCAAAAACGTATGTTCTGAGATTTTTTTTAGCTTGTTAGGTAACAAAACTATAAAATATATGCAAATTACCCTATATAGGTAAAAGAAACGATATTAACATAAAGGTGTATTATGTCTTTTTCAGCTTCATAGATACCAAAAGTCTAAAACACGTGAATAATACTATATTTGCAGAAAGAAAACAACATTACCAAAAGCGTACTTTATAAGTTTTTTTTTTCCCCATGATAGGTACCAAAACGCCTAAAAGCATAGTGAACATCATACATAAAAAAAAAAAAAAACAGACCAACATTACGAAAAACTTGTATGCTGAGTGTTTTTGAGCTTGTTAGATACAAAAACACCAAAGTGCATGCAAGAGAACCTTTATAGGAAAAGCAATCAATATTAACAAAAACTTGTCTTTTCAGTGTTTTTGAGTTTCTTACGTACTAAAACTCTAAAACGCATGAAAAACACCCTTGATGGAGAAAGAGGATAACATTACTATAAACTCGTGTTTTGAGAGTTTTCCCGATCATTAGCTACCAAAACGCCAAAATGCAGACAGCACACTATTTGATGTAAAGAAATTATATTACCGGAAACGTGTCATTTGAGTGTTTTGACCATATTAGAAACAAACCCCACAAAAAAAAAAACATGGAGAACTCTATATAGGAAAAAAAGAATATAAAACATTGAAAACGTGTCTTTTGAATGTTTTGAGCCTCTTACGTACCGAATTTCTAAAAAGCGTGCAAAACATCCTTTATGGTGAAATAGAACATTACCAAAAATGTGTGTTTTGAGTGTTTTTGAGCTTGTTGGGTACGAAAACGCCAAAATGCACACAAATTAACCAAACAAATGGGTTTTTTCCTCATGTTAGGTACAATAATCTATACAGAATACCATATATAAAAAAACAGAACAACATTACCAAAAACGTATATTATAAATGTTTTTGAGCTTCTGAGGTAATAAAATACTGAAACACGTGATTAGCACATCCATTTAGGAGTTTTGGTTTCTAAAAAGCTGGAAAACGCTTAAATCATACGTTTTTGGTAATGTCTCCCGATAAAGGCTATTGTGCACGCGTTTTAGCATTTTGGAATGTAAGAAGCTCAAAAACACTCAAAAGACACCATTTTGATAATGTTGTTTTGATTTTTATATAGTGTCTTCCATGCTCTTTAGAGTTTTGGTGCCTAACGCTGAAAAGCCCCGAAATAACATCTTTTTTTCTGGGAATGTCGTCTCTTTACCTTATAAAGGGTGAAGTGGATGAATTTTTGCGTATTGGTACGAAATAAGCTGAAAAAACATTCAAAATACACGTTTTTGGCAAATGTGTATTATGAGTTTTTTTTTATAGTTCAAAAGAACAAAAAGGCAAAAAACACAAAAACTCGTGTATATGGAGAAGTTTCCTAGATACCAAAATGCTGAAACTCATGAATAACACTCTTAACTGAGAAACAGAACAACCTTACTAAATGCGTGTATTTTGAGTGCTTTTCACATTCTTAGTTACCAAAACCCCAAATTGCATGCGAAATAACCTTTATGTGAGAAAAAAATGACATTACCAAAAAAGTGTCTTTTAAGTGTTTTTCGGCGTGATAGGCAATTTTGGTATCCAAAATGCAAAGTACTAAAAAGCAGGGCAATCATATTACATTGGAATAACACCCATTTATACCAAAAACTTGCCTTTAAGTGTTTTTAAGCTGCTTAAATACCAAACCGCTAAAACGCATGCAAAACAAACTTTATGGAGAAACAGAATAACATTACCAAAAACATGTATTTTGAGTGTTTTTGATCATGTTCTCTATAAAAACGCTTAAATACATGGAAAGAACATTGTTTGAGAAACAAAAGGACATTACGAGAAACGTGTATTAAGAGTGTTTTTTTAGTTCCTTAAGTACCAAAAAGCTAAAACCCACAAATAACACTCTTTATTTAGAAAATAAAAAATTAAAAAAATTTTAAAAATAGCATTTTTTTTTCTTATTCATATTCATAGGTACCGAGATGCCAAAATTCTGGGAAAATTCAGGGCAATCATATGATAAAAAAATATTATCAAAAAGGTTAATTTCAGCTTTTTTTTTCGGATTGTTATGTACAAAACCCTAAAGTGCATGCAAAGCCTCCTATATGAGGAAATTAAACGACCTTACCAGAAATCTGTGTTTTCAGTGTTTTTTTAGCATGTTAGGCATTAAAACGATAAATAATATGGAACTCACTCTATATGGGAATCCAAAACAAAGTTACTGATAACGTGTCTTCTCAGTGCTTTACGTAGAAAATCGCTAAAACGGATGTAAAGCAACCAATATCAAGAAATAGAAAAATATTACTAAAAAGATATATTTTGAGTGTCTTTCAGCTTGTTACCTACAAAAAAAAACACGAAAATTGATGTAAAGCACCCTACATTGGGAAACAAAAGGACATTGCAAGAAAAGTGTATAATGAGTGTTTTATAGTTCAAAAGAACCACAAGACAAAAAAGCGCAAAATCTCGTGTATATTGAGAGGTTTCCTAGATACAAAAATGCTACAACTCATGTATAACACTCCTAATTGAGAAACAGAAAAACCTTAATAAATGCGTGTATTTTGAGTGCTTTTCACATTCTTAGTTACCAAAACCCCAAATTGCATGCAAAAATAGACTTGTGGGATAAAAAAAAATAACTTTACCAGAAAAGTGTCTTTTGAGTGTTTTTGAGCGTGATAGGCAATAAAGCACTAAAAAAGAGGGATATCACATTACATTGGAGGAAAACGAATTTTTAACAAGAACTTGCCTTTAAGTGTTTTTGAGCTCCTTATATACCAAAACACTAAAATGCATTGAAAACACTCTTTATGGTGAAACAGAATAACATTAACAAAAATATGTATTTTGAGTGTTTTTTGATCATGTTACCAATAAAAACGCTTAAATACATGCTAAGAACACTATTTTTGGGAAACGAAAGGAGATTATGAGAAATGAGTATTATTAGTGTTTTTAAGTTCATTAATTACCAAAAAGCTAAAAGCCACAAATAACACACTTTATTGAGAAACAATAAATAAATAAAAAAAAAATACAATATTTTTTTTCTTTCTTATTCATCTTCACAGGTACCGACATGCCAAAATTCGGGCAAAATTCAGGAAATTATGTGAAATAAGAACATTATCCAAAAAGTTAAATCTAGCTTTTATCGGACTGCTCTGTACCAAACCCCTAAAGTGCATGCAAAGCCACATATATGGGGAAATTAAACGTCTTTGCCAGAAAACGGTCTTATGAGTGTTTTTCAGCATGTTAGGAACAAACACGATAAATAACATGGAAGTTAATCTATATGGGAATCTAAAACAAAATTACTAAAAACGTGTCTTTTCGGTGTTTTACGTACAAAAACGCTAAAACGGATGCAAACCAACCAATATGAAGAAATGAAACAACATTACCAAAAAGGTATATTTTGAGCATTTTTGAAATTGTTACCTACAAAAAACACGAAAATGGATGGAATGCACTCTATATTGGAAAGCAAAAGGACATTACGAGGAACGTGTATAATGAGTGTTTTATAGTTTCACAAGAACTACAAGGCAAAAAACGCAAAAAACTTGTGTATATATAGAGAAGTTTCTTACATTCCAAAATGCTGAAACTCTGGAACAACACTCTTAATTGAGAAACAGAACCATCTTACTTAATGCGTGTATTTTGAGTGCTTTTCACATCCTTAGTTACCAAAACCCCAAATTACATGCGAAACCAGCTTTATGTGGGAAAAAAAATAACATTACCAGAAAAATGTCTTTTGAGTGTTTTTGAGCGTGTTAGGCAATAAAGCACTAAAAAGCAGGGCAATCACATTACATTGGAATAAAACCAATTTTTAACAAGAACTTGCCTCTAAGTGTATTTGAGCTCGTTATATACCAAAACACTAAAATGCATGCAAAATACACTTGATTTTGAAACAGAATAACATTACAAAAAATATGTATTTTGAGTGTTTTTGATCATGTTACCAATAAATACGCTTAAATACATGCAAAGAACCCCATTTTTGGGATATGAAAGGACATGAAGAGAAACGTGTATTATGAGTGCTTTTAAATTCATTAAGTACGAAAAAGCTAAAAGCCACAAATTACACTCTTTATAGAGAAAAAAAAAATTCAATATTTTTTTATTCTTATTCATCTTCACAGGTAACGAGGTGCCAAAATTCGGGAAAATTTCAGGAATTTATGTGAAATAAGGACATTATCAAAAAAGTTAAATTTAGCTTTTTGGTACATAACAGTCCGAACGGACTGTTATATACCAAACCCCAAGAGTGTATGCAAACCCACCTATATGGGGAAATTAAACGTCTTTGCCAGAAAACTGTCTTATGAGTGTTTTTCAGCATGTTAGGAACCAACACAATAAAACCCGAGGAAGTCAATCTATATGAGAATATAAAACAAAATTACTGAAAACGTGTCTTTTCGGTGTTTTACGTAGAAAACGCAAAAATGGATGCAAAACAACCAAAATGAAAAAATAGAATAACATTACCAAAATGGTATATTTTTTTGTGTTTTTGAAATTGTTACCAACAAAAAACGCGAAAATGGATGGAAAACACTCTATATTGGGAAGCAAAAGGCACCAAAAAGCATGTTAGGCACCAAAACGATGAATAATATGAAAGTAACTCTATATGGAAATCCAAAATAAATTACTGGAAACGTGTCTTTTACGTAGAAAAACGCTAAGACAGATGGAAACCAACTAATATAAATAAATAGAATAACATTACCAAAAAAGTATATTTTGTGTGTTTTTGAGCCTGTTACATAAAAAAAAGCGAAAATGGATGCAAAGCACTCTATATAAGGAAAAAAAAGGACATAACGAGAAGCGTATATAATGAGTGTTTTATAGATTCACCAGAATCACAAGGCAAAAAACGCAAAAACTCGACTGTATGGAGATGTTTCTAAGATACCAAAATTCTGAAACTCATGAATAACACTCTTAATCAAGAAACAGAACAACCTCACTAAATGCGTGTATTTTGAGTGTTTTTTTACATTCTTAGTTACCAAAACCCCAAATTCCATGCGAAACTAGCTTTATGTGGGAAAAATATGACATTACCAGAAAAGTTTCTTTGAGTGTTTTTGAGCGTGTTAGGCAATAAAGCACTAAAAAGCAGGGCAATCATATTACATGGGAATAAAACCAACTTTTACGAAGAACTTGCCTTTTAGTGTTTTTGACACGCATTTAGTAAGGTTGTTCTGTTTCTCAATTAAGAGTGTTATTCACGAGTTTCTGCATTTTGGTATCTAGAAAACTTCTCTATATACACGAGTTTTTGCGTTTTTTGCCTTGTGGTTTTTTTGAACTATAAAACATTCATTATACACTTTTCTTGCAATGTCCCTTTGTTTCCCAATATAGAGTGCTTTGTATCAATTTTTGCTTTTTTTTTTTTGTAGGTAACAAGGTCAAAAACACTCAAAATATACATTTTTGGTAAAGTTTTTCTGCTTCTTGATATTGGTTGGTTTGCATCAGTTTTAGCGTTTTTCTACGTAAAACACTGAGAAGACTGGTTTTCAGCAATTTTCTTTTGAATTCCCACATAGAGTGAGTTCTTTATTATTTATCGTTTTGGTGCCTAACATGCTGAAAAACACTCAGAAGACAGATTTCTGGTAAGGTCTTTAATTTCCTCATATGCGAGGCCTTGCATGTCTTTTGGGTGTTTTTGAACGTGTTACGCAATAAAGCACTAAAAGGAAGGGCAATCACATTATATGGGAATAAAACCTAATTTTACCAAGAACTTGCCTTTAAGTGTTTTTGAGCGCGTTACATACCAAAACGCTTAAATGCATGCAAAATACATTTTATGAAGAAACAGAATAATATTACAAAATACATGTATTTTGAGTGTTTTTGATCATGATATCTATAAAAACGCTTAAATACATGCAAAGAACTTTATGTTTGGGAAGCGAAAGGACATTACGAGAAACGTGTATTATGAGTGTTTTTTTAAGTTCTTTCAGTACCTAAAAGCTAAAACCCACAAATAACACTCTTTATTTAGAAAAAAAATAATTAACAAAAAAATTTAAAAAATTGGATTTTTTATTTATTTATTTATTTTTTTTTTTGTTATTTATCCTTATAGGTACCAAGATGCCAAAATTCTGCCAAATTTCAGGGAATTTATGTGGAAAAAAGAACATTACCAAAAGAGTTATTTATTGCTTTTTTTGGGGGATTGTTATGTACCAAACCCTAAAGTGCATGCAAAGCCACCTATATAGGGAAGTTAAACGACTTTACCAGAAACCTGTCTTTTCAGTGTTTTTCAGCATGTTAGGCACTTAAACGATAAATAATATGGAAGTCAGTCAATATGTGAATCCAAAAGAAAATTACTGAAAACGTGTCTTTTCAGTGTTTTACGTAGAAAAACGCTAAAGCGGATGCAAACCAACGTTTATGAAGAAACAGAATAACATTACATAAAAGATATATTTTGAGTATTTTTGAGCTTGTTACCTACAAAAAAATGCAAAAATGGATGTAAAGCACTCTATATTAGGAAACAAAAGGACATAACGAGAAACGTGTATAATGAGTGTTTTATAGTTTTAAAAGAACCACAAGGCAATAAACGCAAAAACTCGTGTATATAGAGAAATTTCTTACATACCAAAATGATGAAATGCATAAATAACACTTTTAATTGATAAACAGGGCTACCTTACCAAATTGTGTATTTTGAGTGTTTTTCACATTCTTAGTTACGAAAATGCCAAATTACATGCGAAACTACCTTCATGTGAGGAAAAAAAAAAAATGACATTACAAACCTTGAAGTTTGTTACGAAAATGCAAAATAACATGCGAAACTGCCTTGATGTGGGGAAAAAAAATGACATTACCAAAAAAGTGTCTTTTTAGTGTTTTCGAGCGTGATATGCAACAAAGCACTAAAAAGCAGAATAATCACATTACATGGGAATAAAACCATTTTTTACGAAGAATTTGCCTTTAAGTGTTTTTTAACTCCTTACATACAGAATCGCTAAAACGCATTGAAAATACCCTTTATGGAGAAACAGAAAAACATTATCAAAAACATGTATTTTCAGTGTTTTTGATCATATAACCTATAAAAACGCTTAAATACATGTAAAGAACCCTATGTTTGTAAAACAAAAGGACATTACGAAAATCGTGTATTATGAGTGTTTTTAAGTTCCTTAAGTACCAAAAAAGCTAAAACCCACAGATAACATTCTTTATATAGAGAAAAATTCTTTTTTTTTTGTTATTCATCTTCATAGGTACCGAGATGCCAAAATTCTGGCAAAATTCGTGGAAATTTTATAAAAAAAATCATTATAAAATTTTTTTTAAATCTTTTTTCGGAGTTATGTACTAACCTTGAAGTGCATGCAAATCCACCTATATGGGGAAATTACACAACTTTACCAGAAACTTGTCTTTTGAGTGTTTTTCAGCAATTTCAACAATATTACTGAAAACGTGTCTTTTCAGTGATTTACGTAAAAAAACGCTAAAAAGGATGTAAACCAACTAATATGAAGAAATAGAATAACATTACCAGAAAAATATATTTTGATATGTTTTTGAGCTTGCTACCTACAAAAAATGCAAAAATGTATGGAAAGCACTTTATATTGGCAAAGAAAAGGACATTACGATAAACGTGTATGAGTGTTTTATAGTTTGACAAGAACCACAAGGTAAAAAACTCAAAAACTCGTGTACATAAAGAAGTTTCTTACATACCAAAAAGCTGAAACTCATGAATAACACTTTTAATTTTGAAACAGAAATACCTTATGAAATGTGTGTATTAGAAAAGTTTCTTACATACCAAAATAGACTAAACGTCTGTGTTTTGACTTTTTTTTTCACATTCTTAGTTACCAAAACCCCAAATTCCATGCAAAACTAGCTTTATATGGGAAAACAAATAATATTACCAGAAAAGTGTCTTTTGAGTGTTTTTGAGCGTGTTAGGCAATAAAGCACTAAAAATCAGGGCAATCACATTTCATGGGAACAAAAACAACTTTTACCAAGATCTTGCCTTTAAGTTATTTTGAGCTCATTACACACCAAAACACTAAGACGCATGCAAAACACTTTTTATGGAGAAACAGAATAAAATTACCAAAAACATATATTTTGAGTGTTTTTGATCATGTTATCTATAAAAACGCTTAAATACATGCAAAGAACCTTATGTTTGCGAAACGAAAGGACACTACGAGAAATGTGTATTATAGGTGTTTTTAAGTTCCTTAAGAAAATTTAAAAAATATAATTTTTTTTTTATTCATGTTCATAGGTACCGAGATGCCAAAATTCTGGGAAAAGTCAGGGCTATTATATGATAAAACAAAATTATCAAAAACGTTAATTTTAGTTTTTTTTTTTCGGACTGTTATGTGGCAAACCCTAAAGTGCATCCAAAGAGGAAATTAAACGACCTTAACAGATATCAGTTTTTTGAGTGTTTTTCAGCATAAAAAACAATAAATAGCACCAAAACGATAAATAATAAGGAACTCACTCTATATGTGAATCCAAAACAAAATTGCTGAAAACGTTATTTTTCTGTGTTTTACGTAGAAAAACGCTAAAACGGATACAAACCAACCAATATCAAGAAATAGAAAAACATTACCAAAAAGGTATATTTTGAATGTTTTCGAGCTTGTTACCTACAAAAAACGCGAAAATTGATGCAAAGCACTCTATATTAGAAAACAAAAGGACTTTGCAAGAAAAGTGTATAATGAGTTTTTTTTTTTTATAGTTCAAAAGAACCAAAAGGCAAAAAACACAAAAACTCGTGTATATGGAGAAGGTTCCTAGATACCAAAATGCTGAAACTCTCTTAATTGAGAAACAGAACAACTTTACTAAATGCGTGTATTTTGAGTGTTTATCACATTCTTATTTTCCAAAATCCCAAATTGCATGCGAAACCAGCTTTATGTGGGAAAAAAATGACATTACCAGAAAATTGTCTTTTGAGTGTTTTTGAGCTTGATAGGCAATGAAGCACTAAAAAGCATGGGAATCACTTCACATGGCAATAAAATCATTTTTTTACCAAGAACTTGCCTTTAAGTGTTTTGAGCTCCTTATATACCAAAACGCTAAAACGCCTATATATATATATATATATATATATATATATATATATATATATATATATATATATATATATATATATATATATATATATATATATATATATATATATATATATATATATATATATATATATATATATATATATATATATATATATATATATATATATATATATATATATATATATATATATTGATCATGTTACCAATAAAAACGCTTAAATATATGCAAAGAACCCTATCTTTGGGAAACGAAAGGACATTACGAGAAACGTGTATTATGAGTGTTTTTAAGATCAATATTTACCAAAAAGCTAAAAGCCACAAAAAACACTCTTTATTGAGAAAAAATAAATAAATAAATACGATATTTTTTTCTTTCTTTTTTCATCTTCACAGGTATCTAGATGCCAAAATTTGGGCAAAATTCAGGAAATTATGAGTCAATTATCAAAAAAGTTAATTTTAGCTTTTTTTTTCGTACTGTTATGTACCAAACCCTAAAGTGCATGCAAAGCCACTTATATGGGGAAATCAAACGTCTTTGCCAGAAAACTGTCTTATGAGTGTTTTTCAGCTTGTTTGGCACCATAACGGTAAATAATATGCAAGTCACTCTATATGGGAATGTAAAACAAAATTACTGAAAACGTGTCTTTTCGGTGTTTTACGTAGAAAAACGCTAAACGGATGCAAACCAACCGATAAGAAGAAATAAAATAACATTACCAAAAAGGTACATTTTGAGTGTTTTTGAGCTTGTTACCTACAAAAAACGCGAAAATGGATGCAAAGCACTCCCTATTGGGAAACAAAAGGACATTACAAGAAACGTGTGTAATGAGTGTCTTATTATTTTTGAGCAAAAGAACTTGTGGTTCACAAGAACCAAAACGCAAAAAACGCAAAAACTCGTGTATATAAAGAAGTTTCTTAGATAACAAAATGCTGAAACTCATGAATAACAATATTAATTGAGAAACAGAACAACCTTACCATATGCGTGTATTTTGAGTGTTTTTCTCATTCTTAGTTAGCAAAACTCGAAATAGCACGCGAAACTATGTTGGAAAAAAAATGACATTACCAGAAGTGTCTTTTGAGTGTTTTTGAGCGTGTTAGGCAATAAATCACAAAAAAAAAAAAAAACAGGGCAATCACATTACATGGGAATAAAACCAACTTTTACCAAGAACTTGCCTTGAAGTGTTTTTGACCTCCTTAAAAACCAAAACGCTAAAACGCATGTAAAAAACTCCTTTATGGAGAAACAGAATAACATTACTAAAAACATGTGTTTTAAGTGTTTTGATCATGTTACCTATAAAAACGCTTAAATACATGCAAAGAACCCTATGTTTGGGAACGAAAGGACATTACGAGAAACGTGTATTAGGACCGTTTTTAAGTTCCTTAAGTACCAAAACGTTAAAACCCACAAATAACACTCTTTATAGACAAAAAAATAAATAAATAAATAAAAAAATGAAAAAAATTGCTTTTTTTATATTGATTTTCATAGGTACCAAGATGCCAAAATTCTGCCAAAATTCATTGAATTTATATGAAAAAAGAACATTATCAAAAAAGTTAATTATAGCTCTTTTTCGGATTTTTATGTACCAAACTCTAAAGTGCATGCCACCTATATAAGGAAGTTAAACCATAAACCTGTATTTTCTGTGTTTTTCAGCATGTTAGGCACTAAAACGATAAATAATATAGAAGTCAGTCAATATGTGAATCCAAAACAAAATTACTGAAAACATGTCTTTTCAGTGTTTTACGTAGAAAAACGGTAAAACGGATGCAAACCAACAAATATGAAGAAATAGAATAACATTACCAAAAAGTGTTTTTGAGCTTTTTACCTACAAAAAACGTGCAAATGGATGGTAAGCAGTCTATATAGGGAAGCAAAAGACGTTACGAGAAACGTGTATAATGAGTGTTTTATAGTTTCACAAGAACCACAAGGCAAAAAACGCAAAAATTCGTGTATATAGAGAAGTTTCTTACATACCAAAACGCTAAAACTCTAGAATAACACTTTTAATTGAAAAACAGAACTACCTTACCAAATGTGTGTATTTTGAGTGTTTTTCACATTCTTAGTTATGAAAATCCCAAATTACATGCGAAACTAGCTTTATGTGGGAAAAAAATGACATTACCAGAAAAGTGTCTTTTGAGTGTTTTTGAGCGTTATATGCAACAAAACACTAAAAAGCAGAACAATCACATTACATTGGAATAAAACCAAATTTTACGAAGAACTTGCCTTTAAGTGTTTTTTTTTAATCCTTACATACCAAACCGCTAAACACATGCAAAACAATCTTTATGGAGAAACAGAATAACATTACCAAAAACATGTATTTTGAGTGTTTTTGATCATGTTACCTATAAAATCGCTTAAATACATGCAAAGAACGCTATGTTTGTGAAACGAAAAGACATTACGAAAAACGTGTATTATGAGTATGTTTAAGTTCCTTAAGTACCAAAAATCTAAAACCCACAAATAACACTCTTTATAGAGAAAAGAAAATAATAAAAAAAAATAGATTTTTTTTTTCGTTATTCATCTTCATAGATACCGAGATGACAAAATTCTGAGAAAATTCAGGGAAATTTTGTGAAAAAAAAATAATTAGCTTTTTTCCGGAGTTATGTACGAAACACGGAAGTGCATGCAAAGCAACCTATATGGGGAAATTACACGACTTTACAAGAAACGTGTCTTTGTTTTCAGATATTTCAACAATATTACTGAAAACGTGTCTTTTCAGTTTTAGCGTAGAACCCTAAAACGGATGCAAACGAACTAATATGAAGAAATAGAATAACATTACAAAAATGTTGAGTGTTTTTGAGCTTGTTACCTACAAAAAACGTAAAAATGAATGCAAAACAGTCTGTATTGGGAAAAAAAAAAGGATATTACAAAAAAATTGTATAATGAATGTTTTAATAGTTTTCAAGAACCATAAGGCAAAAAACGCAAAAACTCGTATATATAGAGAAGTTTCTTAGATACCAAAATGCTGAAACTCATGAATAATACTCTTAATTGAGAAACAGAACAATCTTAGGAAATGAGTGTATTTTGAGTGTTTTTTTTTTCACATTCTTAGTAGTCCAACCCCAAATTACATGCGGAACTGTGGAAAAACAAAATTACTAGAAAAGTGTCTTTTTAGTGATTTTCAGCGTGTTAGGTAATAAAGCACTAAAAAGCAGGGCAATCACATTACATGGGAATATAACCAACTTTTACCAAGAACTTTCCTTTAAGTTTTTTTGAGCTCCTTACATACCAAAACGCTAAAACCCATGCAAAACAGCCTTTATGGAAAAACAGAATAACATTCTCAAAAACATGTATTTTGAGTGTTTTTGGGCTTGTTACCAATAAAAACGCCTAAATACATGCAAAGAACCCTATGTTTGGGAATGAAAGGACATTGCGAGGAATGTGTATTATGAGTGTTTAGAAGTTCCTTAAGTACCAAAAAGCTAAAACCCACAAATAACACTCTTTATAGAGAAAAAAATAAAATAAAAAATAGCATATTTTTTTATTGATCTTCATAGGTACCAAGATGCCAAAATTCTGGCAAAATTCAGGAAAATTACGTGAAAAAAGAATATTATAAAAAAGGTTAATGTACCAAACCCTAAAGTGTATGCAAAGCTACCTATATGGGGAAATTAAACGACTTTACAAGAAACCTGTCTTTTGAGTGTTTTTTTCAGCATGTTAGGCACCAAAACGATAAATAACATGGAAGTCACTCTATATGGGAATCCAAAACAAAATTACTGAAAACGTGTCTTTTCTGTATTTTACGTAGAAAACGCTAAAACGGATGGAAACCAACCAATATGAAGAAATAGAATAACATTACGAAAAAGGTATATTTTGAGTGTTTTTGATCATGTTACCTATAAAAACGCTTAAATACATGCAAAGAACCTTATCTTTAGGAAACAAAAGGACATTACGAGAAACGAGTATTATGAGTGTTTATACGTTCCTTAAGTACCAAAAATAAATAAATAAATGAAAAAATAACATTTTTTTTTTGTTATTAATCTTCATAGGTACCGAGATGCCAAAATTCTGGAAAAATTCAGGGAATTTATGTGAAAAAAAAATAAAAAAAGTTAATTTTAGCTTTTTTTTTCAGACTGTTATGTACCAAAATCTAAACTGCATGTAGAGCCACCTATATGGGGAAATTAAACGACTTTACCTGAAACCTGTCTTTTGCCTGTTTTTCAGTATGTTAGGCACCAAAACAATAAATAATATGGAAGTCACTCTGTATGGAAATCCAAAGCAAAATTACTGAAAACGTGTCTTTTCAGTGTTTTACGTAGAAAAACGCTAAAACGAATGCAAATCAACCAATATCATGAAATAGAATAATATTACCAAAAAAGGTATTTTTTTTTTGTTTTTGAGCGAAAATGGATGCAAATCTCTCTATATTGGGAAACAAAAGGACATTACGAGAAACGTTTATAATGTGTTTTATAGTTTCACAAGAACCGCAAGGAAAAAACAAGCAAAAACTCGTGTATATGGAGAAGTTTCTTAGATACCAAAACGCTGAAATTCATGAATAACACTCTTAATTGAGAAACAGAACAACCTTACCAAATGCGTGTATTTTGAGTTTTCTTCACATTCTTAGTTACCAAAATCCGAAATTACATGCGAAACTAACTTTATGTGGGAAATAAATGACATTACCAGAAAAAAAGTGTTTTTTGAGTGTTTTTGAGCGTGTTAGGCAATAAAGCACAAAAAAGCAGGGCAATGACATTACATGGGAATATAACCAACATTTACCAAGAACTTGTCTTTAAGTGTTTTTCAGCTCCTTACATACCAAAACACTAAAATGCATGCAAAACACCCTTTATAGAGAAACAAAATAACATTACGAAAAACATTAATTTTCAGTGTTTTTGATCTGTTACGTATAAAAACGCTTAAATACATGCAAAGAAATCTATGTTTGGGAAACGAAAGGACATTACGAGAAACGTGTATTATGAGTGTTTTTAAGTTCCATAAGTACGAAAAGAGTTAAAACCCACAAATAATACTCTTTATAGAGAAAATAAATAAATAAATAAAAACTAGGATATTTTTTTTTTGTTATTTATCTTCATAGGTACCGAGATGCCAAAATTCTGGCAAAATTCAGGGAAATTATGTGAAAAAAAATAATATTATGAAAAAAGTTAATTTTAGCTTCTTTTCTTTTAGGACTGTTATGTACCAAACCCTAAAGTGTATGCAAAGCCACCTATATGAGGAAATTAAACGACTTTACCAGATACCTGTCTTTTCAGTGTTTTTCAGCAAGTTAGGCACCAAAACGATAAATAATATGGAAGTCACTCTATATGGGAATCCAAAACAAAATTACTGAAAACGTGTCTTTTTAGTGTCTTACTTAGAAAACATTAAAACGGATGCAAACCAACCAATATGAAGAAATAGAATAATATTACTAAAAAGTTATATTTTGAGTGTTTTTGAGCTTGTTACCTACAGAAAACGCGAAAATAGTTGCAAAGCACTCTATATTGGGAAAGAAAAGGACATTACGAGAAACGTGTATAATGAGTTTTTTATAGTTTCACAAGAACCACAAGGCAAAACACGCAAAAACTCGTGTATATGGAGATGTTTCTTTTATACCAAAATGCTGAAATTCATGAATAACACTCAATTGAGAAATAGAACAACTTTACCAAATGGGTGTATTTTAAATCTTTTTAACATTCTTACTTACAAAAACCCCAAATTGCATGCGAAACTAGCTTTATGTGTGAAAAAAAAAAATATTACCAGAAAAGTGTCTTTTGAGTTTTTTTTTGAGCGTGTTAGGCAATAAAGCACTAAAAAGCAGGGCAATCACATTACATGGGAATAAAACCATCTTTTACCAATAACTTGCCTTTAAGTGTTTTTAAAGCTCCTTACATACGAAAACGCTAAAACGCATACAAAACAAGTATTTTGAGTCTTTTGTAAGATTGTTACGTAAAAAAACGCCTAAATGAATCGGAAATACCCTATATGGGAAAAATTAAAAGACATTACGAGAAACGTGTATTATGAGTGTTTTTGATTTTCTTAGTATCAAAAGGGTAAAACGCATGAAAACACTCTATATGGAGAAACAGAACAATACTGCCAAAAAAAAAAAAACGTGCATTTTGAGTGTTATCACATTGTTAGTTACCAAAAAGCCAAAATTCAAGCAAAGACCCATATATAGATATATGAAACGACTTTAAAAACGTATGAAAATACCATATATAGAGAAACAGAATACATTAACCAAAAACGTGTATTTTGTGTGTTTTTTTTTTTTTGAGCTTATTATGTACAAAATCGCCTGTCATCAAACAAATCACCCTGCATATGGAAATAAAAAGGACATTACGAGAAACGTTTTTTTTTTTTTTTTTAATTCTTCCTTAAGTACCAAATCAGTACTTCAATAGTGCTCTGAAGAAAAAGAACAAACTTACCAAAAACGGGTATTTTTTACATCGATAATTACCAAAACGCCAAAATTACCAAAATGCATGTAAAGCAACCTATATGAAGAAACGAAACGAAATCACTACAAACTTGTCTTTTGTTATTTTTTGGGCGTGTTAGGCACCAAATCAGTAAGAAGCAACGAAATCACCCCATAGGAGAATACAAAAGAACTTTACTAAAACGTGTCTTTAGAGTGTTTTTTTAGGTTCTTACGAACTAAAATGTCAAAATACATGCAAACACCCTGTTAGGTACCAAAGCACCAAAAACAGCCTATATGAGGAAACGAAAGGACATGACAAAAAACGTGTATTATGAGTTTTTTTTTTTTTTAGCTTCTCAGGTAACAAAACGCAAAAATGGAGAAAGAAAAAAACATTACCAAAATCGTGTAATTTGAATGTTTTTCACATTGTCAGGTAGCAAAACACCATAATGCTTGCTCGCTATACGAGAAAATTAAACAACAATGTTAGAAATGTGTTTTTATGTGTTTTTCCGCGTGTTAGGCACGAAAACGCTAAATAGCATGGAAAACACCTTATATAGAAATGCAAAATAATAAGCATGTCTTTTAAGTGTTTTAAACTTTTTACGTTCCAAAACGCTAAAACGCGTGCAACAAACACGAATAATCTTACCAAACAGAAAAAAACCTTACCAAAAACGTGTATTTTGAGTCTTTTTGAGTCTGTTACGTACATCATCTTAAAAATGCATTTAAAGCACCCTGTATGAGGAAACGATAGGACATTACGAGAAACGTGTATTATCAGAGTTTTGAGTCTCTTAGGTACCAAACACTAAACCGCCTGAATGAAAATTAAATATATTATATATCTCTTAATAGAGAAACAGAACATCACCAAAAACGTGTTTTTTTTTTTTTTCCTTTTTATGTACCAAAACGTCAAAATACATACAAAGCAATCTTTATGGGGAAATGGAAAGACGTTTGGAGAAACAATTTTATTTGTGTTTCTGAGCTTCCTAAGTAAGCTTCCTAAGTACCAAAACGCTAAAAAGGATGAATAGCACCCTATATAGAGAAAAAGAACAACATTACCTAAAATCTTTATTTTGAGCGTTTTTCACATTATGTAGCAAAACATCATAATGCATGCAGATCCCTATATGAAGATGCAAAACTATTTTACAGGAAACGTGTCTTTTGAGTGTTTACTTGAGTGTTAGGAATCAAAATGCTAAAAAGCATTGAAAGCACCCTATTTGGCAATATAAAATAACATTACCAAGAAAGTATCTTTAGAGTGTTTTTCATCTTCTTACATCCGAAATCGCAGAAAAGCATGCAAAACAACCTTTACGGAGAAACAAATTGGCATTACCAAAAACTTGTATTTTGATTGTTTTTGTGCTTGTTAAGTATAAAAGTGCCAAATTACACACAAAGCATTCTTCATGGAGAAAAGAAAGGACATTACGAGAAAAGTGTATTATGAGAGATTTTGAGCTTTTTTGGTACCCAGATTCAAAAAACACATGATTAGAACTTTATATGGAAAAATAACTCAACCGAAAACTTTTACTTAAACTTTTTTTTTCATATTGTTAAGTACCAAAAGACAAAATGCATTGGAAGCCCCCTTTATCGGGAAACGAAACGACATTTTCATCAACGTGTCTTTTGAGTGTTTTTCAACGTGTTAGACACCAAAACGCTGAAAAGCATGGAAAGCCCTCCATAAAGGAATACAAAATAACATTACTAAAAACGTGTTTTAAAGGTTCTTATGTACAAAAACGCTAAAACTCAAGCAAAACACCCTTTATAGAGAAGCGAAATAAATATTTCGTTGATAAATTACATTCAGGACAGTTAGGGAATATCCCTTACACAAGAATAAGATCGCAGAAAAATGATCATAAATGGATGACAGAGGTTAAAACATTACATAGGGCGAAAGAGAAGTATATATGATATTAAAGACAGGGAAAGTGGTTTTAAGGCCATAATATAATGAATTAGAAAAGTCAGGAGTTTAACAAGGAAAGCTAAAAATAGTTATGAATTAAAGGTAGCCAGCCAAGCGAAGATGCACCCCAAGGGATTTTATCAGGCATATAAGACGAAGAATAGAGAAACAATAGTTCCTTAAAGACAGCAGAATGGGACCTGCTTAGTTGTTGGGAGGAGATTAGTAAAATTGTGAACGAGTATTTTTTAACTGTCTTTGCCCAGGAAAACATGCAGGATTTGCCGAATAGTGACAAGATATTTAGAGTAGAAGAAAATGAGAAGCTGACAGATATTACCATAACTAAAGAGATAGTGGAACAGGAGATAGATAAGCTGAAAAGTTCAAGTCACCAGGACCAGATGAAATATATTCCACAGTATTTAAGAATTGGAAAAAGGTTATAAGTAATCTGGATAACGTCATGGCCAAGCGGCAGGCGACAGAGTGTTGTAATAAACGGCTCTGATTCCGAGTGGGGTCAAGTAATTAGTGGGGTGACAAAGGGATTATTAGTATTAGGGCCGATGTTGTTTGTAATATATGTCAATGACTTGGATAGTGGAATTAGTAGTGTTGTTAGTAAGTTTAGGGTGCATGCAAAGCACCCTAAATGAGGAAAAAAAGGGACATTACGAGAAACGTGCATTATAAGTGTTTTTGAGATTCTTAGATATCAAAACCCTGAAACTCATGAATAACACTCTTAATTGAGAAACAGAACAACCTTACCAAATGCGTGTATTTTGAGTGTTTTCACATTCTTGGTTACCAAAACCCCAAATTGCATACGAAACTAGCTTTATGTGGAAAGGAAAAAAAAAAAAATTTCCAGAAAAATGTCTTTTGAATGTTTTTGAGCGTGTTAGGCAATAAAGCACTAAAAAGCAAGGCAATCACATTACATGAGAATAAAACCAACTTTTACCAAGAACTTGCCTTTAAGTGTTTTTGAGCTCCTAACATACCAACACACTAAAACGCATGCAAAACACCCTTTATGAAGAAACGGAATAACATTACCAAAAACATGTATTTTGGGTGTTTTTGATCATGTTACCTATAAAAACGCTTAAATACATGGAAAGAACCCTATGTTTGGGAAACGAAAGGACATTACGTGAAACGTGTATTATGAATATTATTAAATTCCTTAAGCACCAAAAAGCTAAAATCCACAAATAGCACTCTTTATAGTGAAAAAAAAAGAATTTTCCTTTTTTTTGTTATTCTTCTTCATAGGTACCAAGATGCCAAAATTCTGGCAAAATTCAGGGAGATTATATGGAAAAAAGAACATTATCAAAAAAAGTTAATTTCAGCTTTATTTTCGGACAGTTATGTACCAAAACCTAAATTGCATGCAAAGCCACCTCTCTAGGAAATTAAACGACTTTACCAGAAACCTGTCTTTTGAGTGTTTTTCAGCATGTTAGGGACCAAAACAATAAATAATATGGAAGTCACTCTATATGGGAATCCAAAACAAAATCACTTAACACTTGTCTTTTCAGTGTTTTACGTAGAAATACGCTAAAACGGATGCAAACAAACCAATATGAAGAAATAGAATAACATTGCCAAAAAGGTATATTTTGAGTGTTTTTGAGGCTGTTACCTACAAAAAACGCGAAAATGGATGCAAAGCACTCTATATTGGGAAACAAAAGGACATTACGAGAAACCTGTATAATGAGTGTTTTATAGTTTCACAACAACCACAAGGCAAAAGTTTCTTAGATACCAAAATGCTGAAACTCTTGATTGAGATACAGAACAACCTTACCAAATGCGTGTATTTTGAGTGTTTTTCACATTCTTTGTCAGCAAAACACGAAATTGCATGCGAAACTAGGTTTACGTGGGGAAAAAATTATATTGCCAGAAAATTTTTTTCAGTGTTCATGAGCGTGTTAGGCAATAAAGTACTTAAAAGAAGGGCAATCACATTACATGTGAATAAAAAAAAAATATTTAAAAAATATTTAACTTGCCGTTAAATATTTTTGAGCTCATTACATACCAAAACGCTAAAACGAATGAAAAAAATCCTTTATGGAGAAAAACAAAAACATTACAAAAAACATGTATCTTGAGTGTTTTTGATCATGTTACCTATAAAAACGCTTAAATACATGCAAAAAATCCTATGTTTGGGAAACGAAAGGGCATTACGAGAAACATGCATTATAAGTGTTTTTAAGTTACTTAAATACCAAAAAGCCAAAACCCACAAATAACACTCTTTATGAAGAAACAAAAAGAAAAACAATAAATAAAAATAAATAAATAAAATAAAAGAAAATAATAATTTTTTTTTTTTGTTATTTGTCTTCAGAGGTACCGAGATGCCAAAATTCTGTTAAAATTCAGGGAAATTATGTGGATAAAAGAACATTATCGAAAAAGTTAATTTTAGCTTTTTTTTCGGACTGTTATGTACCAAACCCTAAAGTGCATGCAAAGCCATCTATAAGGGGAAATTAAACGACTTTACAAACTGTCTTTTGAGTGTTTTTCAGCATATTAGGCACCAAAACGATAAATAATATGGCAGTCACTCTATATGGGAATCCAAAAGAAAATTACTGAAAACGTGTCTTTTCAGTGTTTTACGTAAAAAAACGCTAAAACGGATGCAAACAGACCAATATGAAGAAATAGAATAACATTACCAAAAAGGTATATTTTAAGTATTTTTGAGCTTTTGACCAACAAAAAAAAAAAACGTGAAAATGGATGCAAAGCACTCTATATTGGGAAATAAAAAGACATTACGAAAAACGTGTATAATGAGTATTTTATAGTTTCACAAGAACCACGAAGCAAAAAACGCAAAATCTAGTGTATATGGAGAAGTTTCATAGATACCAAAATGCTGAAACTCCTGAATAACACTCTTAATTAAGAAACAGAATAACATTACTAAATGCGTGTATTTTGAGTGTTTTTCACATTCTTAGTTATTAGAACCCCAAATTGCATGCGAAACTAGCTTTATGTGGGAAAAAAAATGACATTACCAGAAAAGTATCTTTTGAGGGTTTTTGAGAGTTAGGCAATAAAGCACTAAAAAGGAGGGCAATCACATTACATGGGAATAAAACCAACTTTTGAGTTTTTTAACTCCTTATATACCAAAACGCTAAAACACATGCAAAACACCCTTTATGGAGAAACAGATTAACATTACCAAAAACATTTATTTTGAGTGTTTTTGATCATGTTACCTCTAAAAACGCTTAAATACATGCAAAGAACCCTATGTCTGGGAAACGAAAGGACATTATGAGAAACGTGTATTATGTGTTTTTTAGTTCCATAAGTACCAAAAAGCTAAAACCTCTTGATAGAGAAAAAAAAAAAAAAATAATAATAATAAAAAAATAGGATTCTTTTTTTTTTTTTGTTCTTCCTCTTCATAGGTACTGAGATGCCAAAATTCTGGCAAAATTCAGGGAAATTATGTGCAAAAAGAACATTATCGAAAAAGTTAATTTTAGCTTTTTTTTCGGACTGTTATGTACCAAACCATGAAGTACATGCAAAGCCAACTATGTGGTGAAATTAAACGACTTTACGAGAAACCTGTCTTTTGTGTTTTTTTCTCTTTCTCTATTGGTTAACAAAAGGACATTACGAGAAACGTGTATAATGAGTGTTTTATAGATTCTCAAGAATCACAAGGCAAAAAACGCAAAAACTCATATATATGGAGAAGTTTCTTAGATACCAAAATGCTGAAACTCCTGAATAACACTCTAAATTGAGAAACAGAACAACCTTACCAAATGCGTGTATTTTTAGTGTTTTTTCACATTCTTAGTTACCAAAACCCCAAATTTTATGTGAAAGTAGCTTTATGTGGGAAAAAAAATGACATTACCAGAAAAGTGTCTTTTAAATTTTTTTTTTTTTATTTAGCATGATAGGCAATAAAGCACCAAAAAGCAGGGCAATCACATTACACGGGAATAAAGCTAACTTTTACTAACAACTTGCTTTTAAGTGTTTTTGAGCTCCCTATATTCCAAAACGCTAAAACGAATGCAAAAAACCCTTTATGGAGAAAGAGAATAACATTACCAAAAACACGTATTTTTAGTGTTTTTGATCATGTTACCTGTAAAAACTCTTAAATACATGCAAAGAACCTTATGTTTGGGAAATTAAAGGGCATTTCGAGAAACATGTTTTACCAGTATTTTTAAGTTTTTTAAGTACCATTTAGCTAAAACCCATAAATAACACTGTTTATAGAAAAAAAATATATAAATGAATAAAAAGATAGGAATTTATTATTATTTTTTGTTATTCATCTTCATAGGTACCAAGATGCCAAAATTCTGGCAAAATTCAGGAAAATTATGTGAAAAAAGAACATTATGAAAAAGAGTTAATTTTAGCTTTTTTTCGGACTGTTATGTACCAAACCCTAAAGTGCATGCAAAGCCACCTATATGAGGAAATTAAACGGCTTTACGAGAAACCTGTCTTTTGAGTATTTTTCAGCATGTTAGGCACCAAAACGATATATAATATGGAGGTCACTCAATAGGGGAATCCATCACAAAATTACTGAAAAAGTGTCTTTTCAGTGTTTTACGTAGAAAAACGCTAAAACGGATGCAAACCAACGAATATGAAGAAACAGAGTAACATTACCAAAAAAGGTATATTTTAAGTGTTTTTGAGTTTCTTATCTACATAAAACGCGAAAATGGATAGAAAGCACTCTATATTGAGATACAAAAGGACATTACGAGAAACTTGCATAATGAGTGTTTTATAGTTTTACAAGAACCACAAGGCAAAAAACGAAAAAACTCCTGTATATGGATAAGTTTCTTAGATACCAAAATGCTGAAACTGAGGAATAACACTCTTAATTGAGAATACAGAACAACCTTACGATATGCGTGTATTTTGACTGTTTTTCACATTCTTAGTTACCAAAACCTCAAATTGCATGCAAAACTAGTTTTATGTGGTAAAAAAATGACATTACCAGAAAAGTGTCTTTTGAGTGTTTTTTAGGCAAGAACTTGCCTTTAATTGTTTTTGAGCTCCTTATATACCAAAACGCTAAAACGCATGCAAAACACCCTTTATGGAGAAACAGATTAACATTACCAAAAACATGTATTTTGAGAGTTTTTGATCATGTTACCTCTAATAACGCATTAATAAATGCAAAAAACCCTATGTCTGGGAAACGAAAGGACATTAGGAGAAACGTGTATTATGAGTCTTTTTAAGTTCCATAAGTACCAAAAAGCTAAAACCTCTTTATAGAGAAGAAAAAAGTAAATAAATAAATAGGATTTTTTTTTCTTATTCTTCTTCATAGGTACCGAGATCACAAAATTCTGGCAAAATTCAGGGAAATTATATGAAAAAAGAACATTATCAAAAAACTTAATTTTAGCTTTTTTTTCGGACTCTTATGCACAAAACCCTAAATTGCATGCAAAGCCAACTATATGGGGAAATTAAACGACTTTACGAGAAACCTGTGTTTCTAGTGTTTTTCAGCATGTTAGTCACCACAACAATTAACAATATGGAATTCATTCTATTTGGGAATCCAAAACAAATTCCTGAAAACGTGTCTTTTCCGTGTTTTAAGTAGAAAAATGCTAAAACGGATGCAAACCAGCCAACATGAAATAATAGAATAAATTTACCAAAAAAGTATATTTTGAGTATTTTTGAGCTTTTTACAAAAAAAAAAAAAAAAAAACGCGAAAATGGATGGAAAGCTCTCCATATTGGTTAACAAAAGGACATTACGAGAAACGTGTATAATGAATGTTTTATAGATTTTCAAATAGCAGAAGGAAAAAAACGCAAAAACTCGTATATATGGAGAAGTTTCTTAGATACCAAAATGGTGAAACTCCTGAATAACACTATTAATTGAAAAAACAGAACAACCTTACCAAATGCGTGTATTTTGATTGTTTTTCACATTCTTAGTTACCAAAACCCCAAATTTTATGTGAAAGTAGCTTTATGTGGGAAAAAAAATGACATTACCAGAAAAGTGTCTTTTAAGTGTGATTGCATGATAGGCGATAAAGCACTAAAAGCAGGCCAATCACATTACATGGGAATAAAATCAACTTTTACCAAGTGTTTTTTCTAAGTGTTTTTGAGCTCCTTATATACCAAAACGCTAAAACGCATGCAAAACACCCTTTATTTAGAAACAGAAAAACATTACCAAAAAACATGTATTTTGAGTGTTTTTGATCATGTTACCTATAAAAACGCTTAAAAACATGCAAAGAATCTTATGTTTGGGAAACGAAAAGACATTTCGAGAAACGTGTATTATGAGTGTTTTTAAGTTCTTTAAGTACCAAAAAGCTAAAACCCACAAATAACATTATTTATAGAGAAAAAAAAAATAAAAAAAAGGATTTTTTTTATTCATCTTCATAGGTACCAAGATGCTAAAATTCTGCCAAAATTCAGGGAAATTATGTGAAAAAAGAACATTATGAAAAAGAGTTAATTTTAGCTTTTTCTTCGGACTGTTATGTACCAAATCCTAAAGTGCATGCAAAGCCACCTATATGGAGAAATTAAACGACCTTACCAGAAACCTGTCTTTTGTGTTTTTTTTTTTCAGCATGTTAGCCACCAAAACGATGAATAATATGGAAGTCACTCAATGTGGGAATCCATCACAAAATTACTGAAAAAGTGTCTTTTCAGTGTTTTACGTAGAAAAAAGCTAAATCGGATGCAAACCAACGAATATGGAGAAATAGAATAACATTACCAAAAAGGTATATTTTGAGTGTTTTTGAGCTTCTTACCTTCAAAAAACGCGAAAATGGATGGAAAGCACTCTATATTGGGATACAAAAGGACATTACGAGAAACGTGTATAATGAGTGTTTTATAGTTTCACAACAGCCACAAGGCAAAAATCGCAAAACTCGCAAAAAGTAAAAAATCAAAAAAGGCAAAAAATCGCAAAAAGTTTCTTAGATACCAAATTGGTGAAACTCAGAAATAACACTCTTAATTAAGAATACAGAAAAACCTTACGAAATGCATATATTTTGAGTGCTTTTCACATTCTTAGTTACCAAAACCAAAAATTGCATGCGAAACTAGCTTTATGTGGGAAAAAAATGAATTTACCAAAAAAATGTCTTTTGAGTGTTTTTGAGCGTGATAGGCACTAAAGCACTAAAAAGGAGGGCAATCACATTATATGGGAATAAAACCAATTTTTACCAAGAACCTGCCTTTACGTATTTTTGAGCTTCTTACATACCAAAACGCAAAAACGCTTGCAAAACACCCTTTACGGAGAAACAGAATAACATTACCATAAACATGTATTTTGAGTGTTTTTGATCATGTTACCTATAAAAATGCCTAAATACATGCAAAGAACCCTATGTTTGAAAAATGAAAGGACATTACGAAAATCGTGTATTATGAGTGTTTTTAAGTTCCTTAAGTACCAAAAAGCTAAAACCCAAAAATAACTTTTTATAGAGAGAAAAAAAAATTTGTTATTCATCTTCATAGGTACCGAGATGCCAAAATTCTGGCAAAATTCATGGAAATTTTGTAAAAAAAAAATCATTATAAAAAAATAATTTTAGCTTTTTTCCGGAGTTATGTACAAACTCTGAAGTGCATGCAAATCCACCTATATGGGGAAATTTCACGACTTTACCAGAAACCTGTCTTTTGATTGTTTTTCAGCAATCTGAACAATATTACTTAAAACGTGTCTTTTCAGTGATTTACGTAGAAAAACGCTAAAACAGATGCAAACCAACCAATATAAAGAAATAGAATAACATTACAAAAAAGATATATTTTGATGTGTTTTTGACCTTGTTACCTTCAAAAAATGCAAAAATGGATGGAAAGCACTTTATATTGGCAAAGAAGAGGACATTACGAGAAACGTGTATGAGTGTTTTATAGTTTGAAAAGAACCACAAGGTAAAATACTCAAAAACTCGTGTACATAAAGGAGTTCTTACATACCAAAAAGCTGAAACTCATCAATAACACTTTTAATTTTGAAACAGAAATACCTTACCAAATGTGTGTATTAGAAAAGTTTCTTACATACCAAAATGCTGAAACTCATGAATAACACTTTTAATTAAGAAATAGAACAACCTTACTAAACCCTGTGATTTGAGTTTTTTTCACATTCTTAGTTAGCAAAACCCCAAATTCCATGCAAAACTAGCTTTATGTGGAAAAAAAAAAAAGATATTACCAGAAAAGTGTTTTTTGAGTGTTTTTGAGCGTGTTAGGCAATAAAGCACTAAAAAGCAGGGGAATCACATGACATGGGAATAATAACAACTTTTACCAAGAACTTGCCTTTAAGTTTTTTTGAGCTCATTACATACGAAAACGCTAAAACGCATGTAAAACACCTTTTATGGAGAAAGAGAATAAAATTACCAAAAACATATATTTTGAGTGTTTTTGAGCATGTTATCTATAAAAACGCTTAAATAAATGCAAAAAAACTTATGTAAACATAAGAAACATAAGAAACATAAGAAACGAAAGGCCATTTTGAGAAATGTGTATTATAAGTGTTTTTAAGTTCCTTAAGTACAAAAAAGCTAAAACCCACAAATAACTCTCTTTATTTAGAAAAAAAAGTAAGAAAATAAAAAAATTAGGATTTTTTTTTTCATCTTCATAGGTACTGAGATGCCAAAATTCTGGGAAAATTCAGGACTATTATATGTTAAAAAAAAAAAATATCAAAAAAGTAAATTTTAGCTTTTTTTTCGGACTGTTATGTACCAAACCCTAAAGTGCATCCAAAGACTCCTATATGAGGAAATTAAACGACCTTACCAGAAATCCGTTTTTTGAGTGTTTTTCAGCATGTTAGGCACCAAAACGATAAATTACTCGTATAAGGAACTCACTCTATATGAGAATCCAAAAGAAAATTAGTGAAAACGTGTTTTTTCTTTCTTTTACGTAGAAAAACGCTAAAACTGATGCAAACCTACCAATATCAAGAAATAGAAAAACATTACCAAAAAGGTATATTTTTTGTGTTTTTGAGCTTGTTACCTACAAAAAACGCGAAAATTGATGCAAAGCACTCTATATTAAAAAACAAAAGGACTTTCCAAGAAAAGTGTATAATGAGTTTTTATAGTTCAAAAGAACCAAAAGCCTAAAAACACAAAAACTCGTGTATATGGAGAAGGTTCCTAGATACCAAAATGCTGAAACTCATGAATAACACTCTTAATTGAAAAACAGAACAACCTTACTAAATGCGTGTATTTTGAGTCCTTTTCACATTCTTAGTTACCAAAACCCCAAATTGCATGCGAAACCACCTTTATGTGAGAAAAAAATGACATTACCAGAAAAATGTTTTTTAAGTGTTTTTGAGCATGATGGGCAATAAAGCACTAAAAAGCAGGGCAATCATATTACATTGGAATAACACCAATGCCTTTAAGTGTTTTTGAGGTCCTTATATACCAAACCGCTAAAACGAATACAAAAACAAACTTTATGGAGAAACAGAACAACATTACCAAAAACATGTATTTTTAGTGTTTTTGATATTGTTATCTATAAAAATGCTTAAATACATCCAAAGAACATTATGTTTGGGAAAGAAAAGGATATTACGAGAAACGTGTATTATGAGTGTTTTTTTTAAGTTCCTTAAGTACCAAAAAGCTAGAACCCACCAATAACCCTCTTTATTTAGAAAATAAAATAAAAAATAAATAAAAAAATAGGAATTTTTTTTTTTTTTTTTTTTGATATTCATATTCCGAATGCCAAAATTCTGGGAAAATTCAGGGCAATCATATGATAAAATGATCATATCAAAAAAGTTAATTTCCGTTTTTTTTATCGGACTTTTATGTACCAAACCTTAAAGTTTATGCAAAGACTCCTATGTGAGGAAATTAAACGACCTTACAAGAAATATGTGTTTTGAGTGTTTTTTAGCATGTTAGGCACCAAAACGATAAATAATAAAGAACTCACCCTATATGGGAATCCAAAAAAAAGCTACTGAAAACGTGTCTTCTCAGTGTTTTACGTAGAAAAACTCTAAAACGGATGCAAAGCAACCAATATCATGAAATAGAAAAACGTTACTGAAAAGGTATATTTTGAGTGTTTTTGAGCATGTTACCTACAAAAAACGCGAAAATTGATGCAAAGCACTCTATATTGGGAAAGAAAAGGACATTGCAAGAAAAGTGTATAATGAGTGTTTTATAGTTCAAAAGAACCGCAAGGCAAAAAACGCAAAATCTCGTGTATATGGAGAGGTTTCCTAGATACAAAAATGCTAAAACTCATGAATAACATTCCTAATTGAGAAACAGAACAGCCTTAATAAATGCATGTATTTTGATTGCTTTTCACATTCTTATCAAAACCCAAAATTGCATGCGAAAATAGATTTGTGGGAAAAAAAAAAACTCTTTACCAGAAAAGTGTCTTTTGAGTGTTTTTGAGCGTGATAGAAAATAAAGCACTAAAAAGGAGGACAATCACATTACATTGGAGGAAAACGAATTTTTACCAAGAACTTGTATTTATGTGTTTTTGAGCTCCTTATATACCAAAACACTAAAACGCATGCAAAACACTCTTTATGGTGAAACAGAATAACATTACCAAAAAACATGTATTTCTAGTGTTTTTGATCATGTTACCAATAAAAACGCTTAAATAAATGCAAAGAACATTATTTTTGGGAAACAAAAGGAGATTACGAGAAACAAGTATTATGAATGTTTTTTAAGTTCATTAATTACCAAAAAGCTAAAAGCCGCAAATAACACTCTTTATTGAGAAACAATAAATAAATGAAAAAAAAATACAATATTTTTTTTTCTTATTCACCTTCACAGGTAACGAAATGTCAAAAATTCGGGCAAATTTCAGGAAATTATGTGAAATAAAAACATTATCAAAAAAGTTAAATTTAGCTTTTTTTTTTCGAACTGTTATGTACCAAACCCCTAAAGTGCATGCAAAGCCACCTATATGGGGAAATTAAACGTGTTTGCCAGAAAACTGTCTTATGAGTGTTTTTCAGCATGTTAGGAACCAACATGATAAAACCCAAGGAAGTCAATCTATATGGGAATCCAAAACAAAATTACTGAAAACGTGTCTTTTCGGTGTTTTACGTACAAAACACTAAAACGGATGCAAACTAATCAAAATGAAGAAATACAATAACATTAACAAAAAGGTATATTTTGAGTGTTTTTGAAATTGTTACCTACAAAAAACGCGAAAATGGATGGAAAGCACTCTATATTGGGAAGCAAAAGGCATCAAAAAGCATGTTAGGCACCAAAACGATAAATAATATGAAAGTCACTCTATATGGAAATCCAAAACAAAATTACTGGAAACGTGTCTTTTAAAAGATTTACGTAGAAAAACGCTAAAACGGAGGCAAACCAACCAATATGAAGGAATAGAATAACATTACCAAAAAAATATATTTTGTGTGTTTTTGAGCTTGTTACAAAAAAAGAAACTCGAAAATGGATGCAAAGCACTCTATATAGGGAAAAAAAAGGAAATAATGAGAAACGTGTATAATGAGTGTTTTATAGTTCACCAGAATCACAAGGCAAAAAACGCAAAAATTCGACTGTATGTAGAAGTTTCTAAGATACCAAAATACTGAAACTCATGAATAACACTCTTAATCAAGAAACAGAACAACCTTACTAAATGCGTGTATTTTGAGTGTTTTTTTTACATTATTAGTTACCAAAACCACAAATTCCATGCGAAACTAGCTTTATGTGGGAAAAAAATGACATTACCAGAAAAGTGTCTTTGAGTGTTTTTGAGTGTGTTAGGCAATAAAGCACTAAAAAGCAGGGCAATCACATTACATGGGAATAAAACCAACTTTTACGAAGAACTTGCCCTTTAGTGTTTTTGACACGCATTTAGTAAGTTTGCTCTGTTTCTCAATTAAGAGTGTTATTCATGAGTTCCAGCATTTACACGAGTTTTTGCGTTTTTTGCCTTGTGGATTTTTTGAATTATAAAACATTCATTTTACATTTTTCTCGCAATGTTTTCTACGTAAAACACTGAGAAGACTGGTTTTCAGTAATTTTCTTTTGGATTCCCACATAGAGTGAGTTCCTTATTATTTATCGTTTTGGTGCCTAACATGCTGAAAAACACTCAAAAGACAGATTTCTGGTAACGTTTTTAATTTCCTCATATGGGAGGCTTTGCATGTCTTTTCAGTGTTTTTGAGCATGTTACGCAATAAAGCACTAAAAGCCAGGGCAATCACATTACATGGGAATAAAATCAAATTTTACCAAGAACTGGCCTATAAATGTTTCTGAGCTCCTTACATAACAAAACGCTAAAACGCATGCAAAATACATTTTATGGAGAAACAGATTAACATTACCAAATACATGTATTTTGAGTGTTTTTGATCATGTTATCTAAAAAAACGCTTAAATACATGCAAAGAACCTTATGTTTGGGAAACAAAAGAACATTACGAGAAAAGTGTATAATGAGTGATTTTTAAGTTCCTTCAGTACCAAAAAAGCTAAAACCCACAAATAACACTCTTTAGAAAAAAAAATAAATAAATAAATAAAAAAAAAATGGAAATTTTGTTTTTTGTTTTTCATCTTCATAGGTACCGAATTGCCAAAATTCTGCCAAAATTCAGGGAATTTATGTGAAAAAAAGAACATTATCATGAAAGTTAATTATAGCTTTTTTTTCTGATTGTTATGTACCAAAACCTAAAGTGCATGCAAAGCCACCTATATAGGGAAGTTAAACGACTTTACCAGAAACCTGTCTTTTCAAAGTTTTTTTCAGCATGCTAGGCACCAATACGATAAATAGTATGAAAATCAGTCAATATGTGAATCCAAAACAAAATTACTAAAAACGTGTCTTTTCAGTGTTTTACGTAGAAATGCGCTAAAGCGGATACAAACCATCCGATATGAAGAAATAGATTAACATTACCAAAAAGATATTTTTTGAGTGTTTTTGAACTTGTTACCTACAAAAAATGCAAAAATGGATGTAAAGCACTCTATATTAGGAAACAAAAGGACATTACGAGAAACGTGTATAATGAGTGTTTTATAGTTTTAAAAGAACCACAAGGCAATAAACGTAAAAACTCGTGTATATAGAGAAATTTTTACTTACCAAAATGATGAAATGCATGAATAACACTTTTAAACAGAACAGAACTACCTTAGTACCTTAAACAGAACTACCTTACCAAATTGTGTATTTTAAGTGTTTTTCACATTCTTAGTTACAAAAATGCCAAATTACATGCGAAACTAGCTTCATTTGGGAAAAATAAAAATGACATTACCAGAAAAGTGTCTTTTGAGTGTTTTTGAGCGTGATATGCAACAAACAACACAAAACGCAGAACGATCACATTACATGAAAATAAAACCAATTTGTACGAAGAATTTGCCTTTAAGTGTTTTTTAACCCCTTATATACCAAACCGCTAAAACGCATAAAAAACAAACTTTATGGAGAAACAGAATAACATTACCAAAAACATGTATTTTGAGGGTTTTTGATCATGTTATCTATAAAAACGCTTAAGTATATGCAAAGAACATTATGTTTGGGAAACAAAAGGACATTACGAGAAACGTGTATTATGAATGTTTTTATAAGTTCCTTAAGTATCAAAAAGCTAACACTCACAAATAACACTCTTTATTTAGAAAATAAAAAAATAAAAAAATAAAATAAATAAGATTTTTTTTTTTTTGTTATTCATCTTCATAGGTACAGAGATGCCAAAATTCTGGAAAAATTCAGGGCAATTATGTGATAAAAAATATTATCAAAAAAGTTAATTTCAGCTTTTTTTTTCGGACTGTTATGTACCAAACCCTAAAGTGCATGCAAAGCCACCTATATGAGGAAATTAAACGACCTTACCAGAAATCTTTGTTTTGTGTGTTTTTTTAGCATGTTAGGCACCAAAACGATAAATAATAAGGATCTCACTCTATATGGGAATCCAAAACAAAGTTACTAAAAACGTTTCTTCTCAGTGTTTTACGTAGAAAAACATTAACACGGATGCAAACTAACCAATATCAAGAAATAGAAAAACGTTACCAAAAATGTATATTTTGAGTGTTTTTGAGCTTTTTACCTAGAAAAACGTGAAAATTGATGCAAAGTACTCTTTATTGGGAAACAAAAGGACATTGCAAGAAAAGTGTATAGTGAGAGTTTTATAGTTCAAAAGAACCACAAAGCAAACAACGCAAAAACTCGTGTATATGGAGAGATTTCTTAGATACCAAAATGCTGAAACTCATGAATAACACTCTTAATTGAGAAACAGAACAACCTTAATAAATGCGTGTATTTTGAGTGCTTTTCACACTCTTAGTTACCAAAAACCCCAAATTACATGCGAAAATAATTTTGTGGGGAAAAAATGACTTTACCAGAAAAGTATCTTTTGAATGTTTTTCAACGTGATAGGTAATAAAGTACTCAAAAGCAGGACAATCACATTATATTGCAATAAAGCTTTTTTTTACCAAGCACTTGCTTTTAAGTGTTTTTGAGCTCCTTTTATACAAAACGCTTGCAAAACACACTTTATGGAGAAAAAGAATAACATTACCAAAACCTTGTATTTTGAGTGTTTTTGATCACGTTATCTATAAAAACGCCTACATACATGCAAAGAACCTTATGTTTGGGAAACATTACGAAAGGACATTACGAGAAACGTGTATTATGAGTGTTTTTAATAACGTTAAGTACCAAAAAGGTAAATCCCACAAATAAAACTCTATATTGAGAAAAAATAAATAAATAAATAAAAAATAAAAAAAAATAGGATTTTTTAATTTTTTTATTTATCTTCATAGGTACGAAAATGCCAAAATTCTGGGAAAATTCAGGGCAATTATATGATAAAAGAATATTACCAAAAAAGTTAATTTTAGCTTTTTTATATACCAAATCCTAAAGTGCATGCAAAACCTCCTATATAAGGAAATTAAACCACCTTATCAGAAATCTCTCTTTTGAGTGTTGTTCAGCATGTTAGGCACCAAAACAATAAATAATAAGGATCTAACTCTACATAGGAATTCAAAACAAAATTACTGTAAACGTGTCTTCTCAGTGTTTTACGTAGAAAAACGCTAACACGGATGCAAACAAACCAATATAAAGAAATAGAAAAACATTACCAAAAAGGTATATTTTGAGTGTTTTTCAGCTTTTGACCTATAAAAAACACAAAAATTGTTGCAAAGCACTCTATAATGGGAAAAAAAGGACATTACATGAAAAGTGTATAAGGAGTGTTTTATAGTTCAAAAGAACCATAAGGCAAAAAATGCAAAAGCTAGTGTATATGAAGAAGTTTCGTAGATACCAAAATGCTGAAACTCATGAACAACACTCTTAATTGAGAAACAGAACAATCTTACTAAATGTGTGTATTTTGAGTGGTTTTTACATTCTTAGTTACCAAAACCCCAAATTGCATGCGAAACCAGATCTATGTGGGAAAAAAATGACATTACCAGAAAAATGTCTTTTGAGTGTTTTTGAGCGTGTTAGGCAAAGAAGCACTGAAAACCAGGGCAATCACATTACATTGGAATAAAACCAATTTTTAATAAAAACTTGCCTTTAAGTGTTTTTGAGCTCCTTATATACCAAAACACTAAAATGCATGCAAAATACACTTTATGGTGAAACAGAATAACATTACCAAAAACATGTATTTTGTGTGTTTTTGATCATGTTACCAATAAAAACACTTAAATACATGCAAAGAACCCTATTTTTGGGAAATGAAAGGACATTGCGAGAAACGTGTATTATGAGTGTTTGAAAGTTCATTAAGTACGAAAAAGTTAATAGCCACAAATTACACTCTTTATTGAGAAAAAATCAATAAATAAATAAAAAATACGATATTTTTTTTCATTCTTATTCATCTTCACAGGTAACGAGGTGCCAAAATTCGGGGAAAGATCGGGAAATTATATGAAATAAGAACATTATCAAAAAAGATAAATTTAGCTTTTTTTTCGGACTGTTATGTACCAAACCCCTTAAGTTCATGCAAAGCCACCTATATGGGGAAATTAAACGTGTTTGCCAGAAAACTGTCTTATGAGTGTTTTTCAGCATGTTAGGAACCAACACGATAAAACCCAAGAAAGTCAATCTATATGGGAATCCAAAACAAAATTACTGAAAACGTGTCTTTTCGGTGTTTTACGTAGAAAATTCTAAAACGGATGGAAAACAACCAAAATGAAGAAACAGAATAACATTACCAAAAAGGTACATTTTGAGTGTTTTTTAAATTGTGTATTTTGAGTGTTTTTCACATTCTTAGTTACGAAATTGGCAAATTACATGCGAAACTACCTTTATATGGCAAAAAAAAAAAATGACATTACCAGAAAAATATCTTTTCAGTGTTTTTGAGCGTGATATGCAACAAAGCACTAAAAAGCAGAAAAATCACATCACTTGGGAATAAAACCAACTTTTACGAAGAACTTGCCTTTAAGTGTTTTTTTAACTCCTTACATACCAAAACGCAAAAACGCATGCAAAACACCCTTTATGGAGAAACAGAGTAACATTACCAAAAACATGTTATTTATAATGTTATAATTATCATGTTATTTATAAAAACGCTTAAATACATGCAAAGTACCTTAGGTTTGGGAAACGAAAGGACATTAAGAGAAACGTGTATTATGAGTGTTTTTATGTTTCTTAAGTACCAAAAAAGCTAAAACCCACAAATAACACTCTTTATAGAGAAAAAAAAATAATAATATAAAATAATTTTTTTTTTTTTGTTATTCATCTTCATAGGTACTAAGTTGCCAAAATTCTGGCAAATATTCTTTGGGAATCGAAAACAAAATTACTGAAAATGTGTGTTTTCGGTGTTTTACATAGACAAACGCTAAAACGGATGCAAACCAACCAATATGAAGAAATAGAATAACATTACCAAAAAGGTATATTTTAAGTGTTTTTCAGCTTGTTACCTACAAAAAACGCGAAAATGGATGCAAAGCATCCATTTATTGGGAGAGAAAAGGACATAACGAGAAACGTGTATAATGAGTGTTTTATTATTTTTGGGCAAAAGAACTTGTGGTTCAGAAGAACCACAACGCAAAAAACGGAAAAATTCGTGTATATAAAGAAGTTTTTTAGATACCAAAATGCTGAAACTCATAAATAACAATCTTAATTGGAAACAGAACAACATTACCAAATGCGTGTATTTTGAGTTTTTTTTTTTCACATTCTTAGTTAGCAAAACCCCAAATAGCTTGCGAAAGTAGCTTTTTGTAGGAAAAAAAAAAACATTACCAGAAGTGTATTTTGAGTGTTTTTTGAGCGTGTTAGGCAATAAAGCACTAAAAAGCAAGGCAATCATATTATATTGGAATAAAACCAACTTTTACCAAGAACTTGCCTTGAAGTGTTTTTCAGCTCTTTACATACCAAATTGCTAAAACGCATGCAAAACACTCCTTTATGCAGAAGCAGAATAACATTACCAAAAACAAGTGTTTTTGAGTGTTTTTTTATCATATTACCTATAAAAACGCTTAAATACATGCAAAGATCCCTATATTTGGGAAAGGAAAGGACATTACGAGAAATGTGTATTATGAATGTTTTGAAGTTCTTTAAGTACCAAAACGTTAAAACCTACAAATAACACTCTTTATAGAGAAAAAAATAAATAAATAAAATAATAGCATTTTTTTTTTTTTGTTATTGATGTTCATAGGTAGCAAGACGCCAAAATTCTGCCAAAATTCAGGGAAATTATGTGGAAAAATTATGTGAAAAAAGCTACTTTTACCTTTTTTTTCGGAGTTATGTACCAAACCATAAAGTGTATCCAAAGCCACCTATTTGGGAAAATTTAACGACTTTACAAGAAAAGAAACCTATTTTTTTTTAGTGTTTTTCCGCATGTTAGGCACCAAAACGATAGATAATATGAAAGTCACTCTATATGGAAATCCAAAACAAAATTACTGAAATCGTGTCTTTTAAAAGATTTACGTACAAAAATACTAAAACGGACGCAAACCAACCAATATGAAAAAAATAGAATAACATAACCATAAAAGTATATTTTGTGTGTTTTTGAGCTTGTTACATAAAAAAAAAGAACTTGCCTTTTAGTGCTTTTGACACGCATTTAGTAAGGTTGTTCTGTTTCTCAATTAATAGTGTTATTCATGAGTTTCAGCATTTTGGTATCTAGGAAAATTCTTCATATACACGAGTTTTTGCGTTTTTTGCCTTGTATTTTTTTAAAATTATAAAACATTCATTATATACTTTTCTTGCAATGTCCCTTTGTTTCCGAATATAGAGTGCTTTGTATCAATTTTTGCGTTTTTTTGTAGGTAACAAGCTCAAAAACACGCAAAATATACATTTCTGGTAATGTTTCTCTGCTTCTTGATATTGGTTGGTTTGCATCAGGTTTAGCGTTTTTCTACGTAAAACACTGAGAAGACACGTTTTCAGTAATTTTCTTTTGGATTCCCACATAGAGTGAGTTCCTTATTATTAATCGTTTTGATGCCTAACATGCTGAAAAACGCTCAAAAGACAGATTTCTGGTAAGATCATTAATTTCCTCATATGCGAGGCCTTGCATGTCTTTTGAGTGTTTTTGAACGTGTTGCGCAATAAAGCACTAAAAGGAAGGGCAATCACATTACATGGGAATAAAGCCAAATTTTACCAAGAACTTGCCATTAAGTGTTTTTTGAGCTCCTTATATACCAAAACGCTGAAACGCATGCAAAATACATTTGATGGAGAAACAGAATAATATTACCAAATGCATGTATTTTGAGTGTTTTTGATCGTTATCTATAAAAACGCTTAAATACATGCAAAGAACCTTATGTTTGGGAAACGAAAGGACATTACGAGAAACGTGTATTATGAGTGTTTTTTTAAGTTCCTTCAGTACCTAAAAGCTAAAACGCACAAATAACACTCTTTATTTAGAAAAAAAAACTAATAAACAAAAAATAAAAAAATAGGATTTTTTTTTGTTATTTATCTTTATAGGTACCGAGATGCCAAAATTTTGCCAAAATTCAGGGAATTTATTTGGAAAAAAGAACATTAACAAAAAATTAATTATAGCTTTTTTTTTCGGATTGTTATGTAATAAACCCTAAAGTGCTTGCAAAGCCACCTATATAAAGAATTTAAACGACTTTACCAGAAACATGTCTTTTCAGTGTTTTTCAGCATGTTAGGCACCAAAACGATAAATAATATGGAAGTCAGTCAATATGTGAATTCAAAAGAAAATTACTGAAAACGTGTCTTTTCAGTGTTTTACGTCGAAAAACGTTAAACCAGATGCAGACCAACCTATATGAAGAAATAAAATAACATTACCAAAAAGATATATTTTGAGTGTTTTTGAGCTTGTTACCTACAAAAAAATGCAAAAATGGATGTAAAGCACTCTATATTAGGAAACAAAAGGACATTACGAGAAACGTGTATAATGAGTGTTTCATAGTTTTAAAAGAACCACAAGGCAATAAACGCAAAAACTCGTGTATATATAGAAATTTCTTACATAGAAAAAAAAAATGAAATGCATGAATAACACTTTTAATTGTTAAACAGAACTACATTACCAAATTGTGTATTTTGAGTGTTTTTCACATTCTTAGTTACGAAAATGCCAAATTACATGCAAAACTACCTTCATGTGGGAAAAAAAAATGACTACCAAAAAAGTGTCTTTTTAGTGTTTTTGAGCGTGATATGCAACAAAACACTAAAAAGCACAACAATAAAATTACATGGGAATAAAACCAACCTTTACGAAGAACTTGCCTTTAAGTGTTTTTTAACTCCTTACATAGCAAATCGCTAAAACGTATGCAAAACACCCTTTATAGAGAAACAGAATAACATTACGAAAAACATGTATTTTGAGTGTTTTTGATCATGCAACCTATAAAAACGTTTAAATACATGTAAAGAACCCTATGTTTGTATAACAAAAGGACATTACGAAAATCGTGTATTATGAGTGTGTTTTTAAGTTTCTTAAGTACAAAAAAGCTAAAACCCACAAATAACACTCTTTATAGAATTTTTTTTTCTTATTATTTATCTTCATAGGTACCGAGATGCCAAAATTCTGGCAAAATTCATGGAAATTTTATAAAAAAAAATCACCATAAAAAAATAATATTAGATTTTTTCCGGAGTTATGTACAAAACTTGAAGTGCAGGAAAATCCTCCTATATGGGGAAATTACACGACTTTACCAGAAACCTGTCTTTTGAATGTTTTTCAGCAATTTCAAAAATATTACTGAAAACGTGTCTTTCAGTGATTTACGAAAAAAAAAGCTAAAACGGATGTAAACCAACCAATTTGAAGAAATAGAGTAACATTACCAAAAAGATATATTTAGATGTGTTTTTGAGCTTGTTACCTACAAAAAATGCAAAAATGAATGGAAAGCACTTTATATTGTCAAAGAAAAAGACATTACGAGAAACGTTTTATAGTTTGAGAAGAACCACAAGGTAAAAAACTAAAAAACTCGTGTACATAAAGAAGGTTCTGACATACCAAAAAGTTGAAACTCATGAATAACACTTTTAATTTTAAAACAGAAATACCTTACCAAATGTGTGTATTAGAAAAGTTTCTTACATACCAAAATGCTGAAAATCATAAATAACACTTTTAATTAAGAAATATAACAACCTTACTAAATGCCTGTGTTTTGAGTTTTTTTCACATTCTTAGTTACCAAAACCCCAAATTCCATGCAAAACTAGCTTTATGTGGGAAAACAAATTATATTACCAGAAAAGTGTCTTTTGAGTGTTTATGAGCGTGTTAGGCAAAAAAACACTAAAAAGCAGGTCAATCACATTACATGGGAATAAAAACAACTTTTACCAAAAACCTGCCTTTAAGTGTTTTTGAGCTCATTACATACCAAAACGCTAAAATGCATGCAAAAAACCTTTTATGGAGAAACAAAATAAGATTACCAAAAAAATATATTTTGAGTGTTATCTATAAAAACGCTCAAATACATGCAAAGAACCTTATGTTTGCGAAACGAAAGGACACTACGAGAAATGTGTATTATAGGTGTTTTTAATTTCCTGAAGTACCAAAAAGCTAAAACAAACAAATAAGACTCTTTATTTAGAAAAAAAAGTAAGAAAATGAAAAAATAGGATTTTTTTTTTATTCATCTTTATATGTACCGAGATGCCAAAATTCTGGGAAAATTCAGGACTATTATATGATAAAAGAAAATTATCAAAAAAGTTAGTTTTAGCTTTTTTCGGACTGTTATGTACCAAACTTTAAAGTGCATCCAAAGACTCCTATATGAGGAAATTAAACGATCTTAACAGAAATCTGTTTTTTGAGTGTTTTTCAGCATGTTAGGCACCGAAACGATAAATAATAAGGAACTCACTCTATATAAGAATCCAAAACAAAACTGCTGAAAACGTGTTTTTTATGTGTTTTACGTAGAAAAAACGCTAAAACGGATGCAAACCAACCAATATCAAGAAATAGAAAAACATTACCAAAAAGGTATATTTTGAGTGTTTTTGAGCTTGTTACCTACAATAAACGCGAAAATTGATCCAAAGCACTCTATATTAGAAAACAAAAGGACTTTGCAAGAAAAGTATATAATAAGTTTTTTTTTATAGTTCAAAAGAACCAAAAGGCAAAAAACACAAAAACTCGTGTATATGGAGAAGGTTCCTAGATAACAAAATGCTGAAACCCATGAATAACACTCTTAATTGAGAAACAGAACAACCTTACTAAATGTGTGTATTTTCAGTGCTTTTCACATTCTTAGCTACCAAAACCCCAAATTGCATGCTAAACAACCTTTATGTGAGAAAAAAAATGTCATTACCAGAAAAGTGTCTTTTAAGTGTTTCTAAGCTTGATAGGCAATAAAGCACTAAAAAGCAGGGCAATCATATTACATTGGAATAACACCAATTTATACCAAAAACTTGCGTTTAAGTGTTTTTGAGCTCCTGATATACCAAACCGCTAAAATGCATGCAAAACAAACTTTATGGAGAAACAGAACAACATTACCAAAAAACTGTATTTTGAATGTTTTTGATCATGTTATCTATAAAAACGCTTAAATACATGCAAAGAACATTATGTTTGGGAAACAAAAAGGACATTACGAGAAACTTGTATTATGAGTGTTTTTTTAAGTTCCTTAAGTACCAAAAAGCTAAAACCCACAAATAAAATTCTTTATTTAGAAAATTAAAAATAAAAAAATAAAAAAATAGGAATATTTATTTATTTATTTATTTTTTTGTTATTCATATTCATAGGTACCGAGATGCCAAAATTCTGGCAATAAAAGAATATTATCAAAAAAGTTAATTTCAACCTTTTTTTTTCGAACTGTTATGTACCAAACCCTAAAGTGCATGCAAAGCCTCCTATAATAGGAAATTAAACGACCTTACCAGAAATCTGTGTTTTGAGTGTTTTCTTAGCATGTTAGGCAGTAAAACGATAAATAATAAGGAACTCTAAATAATATGGAACTCACTCTATATGGAAATCCAAAACAAAGTTACTGAAAACGTGTCTTCTCAGTGTTTTACGTAGAAAAACGCTAAAACGGATGCAAAGCAACCAATATCAAGAAATTGAAAAACGTTACTAAAAAGATATATTTTGAGTGTTTTTCAGCTTGTTACCTACAAAATTCGCGAAAATTGATGCAAAGCACTCTATATTGGGAAACAAAAGGACATTGCAAGAAAAGTGTATAATGAGTGTTTTATAGTTCAAAAGAACCACAAGGCAAAAAACGCAAAATCTCGTGTATATGGAGAGGTTTCCTAGATACAAAAAATGCTAAAACTCATGGATAACACTCTTAATTGAGAAACAGAACAACCTTAACAAATGCGTGTATTTTGAGTGCTTTTCATATTCTTAGTTACCAAAATCGAAATTGCATGCGGAAATAGATTTCTGGGAAAAAAAAAGACTTTACCAGAAAAATGTCTTTTGAGTGTTTTTGAGCATGATAGGCAATAAAGTACTAAAAAGGAGGGCAATCACATTACATTGGAGGAAAACGCATTTTTAACAAAAACTTGCCTTTAAGTATTTTTGAGCTCCTTATATACCAAAACACTAAAACGCATGCAAAACACTCTTCATGGTTAAACAGAATAACATTACCAAACACATGTATTTTGAGTGTTTTTGATCATGTTACCAATAAAAACGCTTAAATACATGCAAAGAACACTATTTTTGGGAAATGAAAGGAGGTTACAAGAAATGTGTATTATGAGTGTTTTTAAGTTCATTAATTACCAAAAAGGTAAAAGCCCCAAATAACACTCTTTATTGAGAAACAATAAATAAAAAAAAAAATACAATATTTTTTTTCTTTCGAATTCATATTCACAGGTACCGAAATGCCAAATTTTGGGCAAAATTCAGGAAATTATGTGAAATAAGATCATTATCAAAAAAGTTATATTTAGTTTTTTTTTTTCGGACTGTTATGTACCAAACCCCTAAAGTGCATGCAAAGCCACCTATATGGGGAAATTAAACGTCTTTGCCAGAAAATTGTCTTATGAGTGTTTTTCAGCATGTTAGGAACCAACACGATAAATAACATGGAAGTCAATCTATATGGGAATCCAAAACAAAATTACTAAAAACGTGTTTTTTCGGTGTTTTACGTAGAAAAACGCTAAAACGGATGCAAGCCAACCAATATGACGAAATAAAATAACATTACCAAAAAGGTATATTTTGAGTGTTTTTGATATTGTTACCTACAAAAAAAACGCGAAAATGGATTGAAAACCCTTTATATTGGGAAGCAAAAGGACATTACGAGAAACGTGTATAATGAGTGTTTTATAGTTTCACAAGAACTACAAGGCAAAAAACGCAAAAACTCTTGTTTCTTACATTCCAAAATGCTGAAAATCTGGAACAACACTCTTATTTGAGAAACGGAACAATCTTACTAAATGCGTGTAATTTGCGTGCTTTTCACATTCTTGGTTACCAAAACCCAAAATTACATGCGAAACCAGCTTTATGTGCGAAAAAAAATGACATTACCAGAAAAATGTCTTTTGAGTGTTTTTCAGCGTGTTAGGCAATAAAGCACTAAAAAGCAGGGGAATCACATTACATTGGAATAAAACTAATTTTTAACAAGAACTTGCCTTTAAGTGTATTTGAGCTCCTTATATACCAAAACACTAAAATGCATGCAAAATACACTTGATGGTGAAACAGAATAACATTACCAAAAACATGTATTTTGAGTGTTTTTGATCATGTTACCAATAAAAACGCTTAAATACATGCAAAAAACGCTATTTTTGGGAAATGAAAGGACATTGCGAGAAACGTGTATTATGAGTGTTTTTAAGTTCATTAAGTACGAAAAAGCTAATAGCCACAAATTACACTCATTATTGAGAAAAATAAAAAAAAATAAAAAAAAATACGATATTTTTTTTTCATTCTTATTCATCTTCACAGGTAACGAGGTGCCAAAATTCGGGCAAAGTTCAGGAAATTATATGAAATAAGAACATTATCAAAAAATTTAAATTGAGCGTTTTTTTTCAGACTCTTATGTACCAAACCCTTAAAGTGCATGCAAAGCCACCTATATGGGGAAATTAAACGTCTTTGCCAAAAAACTGTTTTATGAGTGTTTTTCAGCATATTAGGAACCAACACGATAAAACCCAAGAAAGTCAATCTATATGGGAATCCAAAACAAAATTACTGAAAACGTGTCTTTTCGGTGTTTTACGTAGAAAACGCTAAAACGGATGCAAACCAACCAAAATGAAGAAATAGAATAACATTACCAAAAAGGTATAGTTTGAGTTTTTGAAATTGTTACCTACAAAAAACGCGAAAATTTATGGAAAGCACTCTATATTGGGAAGCAAATGGACATTACGAGAAACGAGTATAATGAGTGTTTTATAGTTTCATAAGAACCACAAGGCAAAAACCGCAAAAAGTCGTGTATATAAAGAAGTTTCTTCCATTCCAAAATGCTGAAACTCATGAATTAGACTTTTAATTGAGAAACAGAAGTATCTTACCAAATGTGAGTATTTCTAGTGTTTTTCACATTCTTAGTTACGAAAATCCGAAATTACAAGCGAAACTAGTTTTATGTGGGAAAAAATGACATTACCAGAAAAGTGTCTTTTGAGTGTTTTAAAGCGTGATATGCAACAAAGCACTAAAAAGCAGAACAATCACATTACATGGGAATAAAACCAACTTTTACCAAAAACATGCCTTTAAGTGTTTTTAACTCCTTACATAAGAAAACGATAAAACGCATGCAAAACACCCTTTATGGAGAAACAAAATAACATTACTAGAAACATGAATTTAAGTGTTTTTGATGATGTTACCTATAAAAACGCTTAAATACATGTAAAGAACCCTATGTTTGTGAAATGAATGGATATTACGAAAATTATGTATTATGAGAGTTTTTAGGTTCCTTAAGTACCAAAAAGCTAATACACTCAAATAACACTCTTTATAGAGAAAAAAAAATATATATAAAAATAAATATTTTTTTTTTTTTTTTTGTTATTCATATTCATAGGTACCGAGATGCTAGAATTCTGGCAAAATTCAGGGAAATTTCGTAAACAAAAAAAAATAATTTTAGCTTTTTTCCGCAGTTATGTAACAAACCCTGAAGTGCATGCAAAGCCATCTCTATGGGAAATTTACACGAATTTACCATAAACCTGTACCAGAAGCATTTTCAACAGTATTACTGAAAACGAGTCTTTTCGGAGATTTACAAAGAAAAACGATAAAACGGATGCAAACCAACCAATATGAAGAAGTAGTGTTTTTAAGCGTGTTACCTACAAAAAATGCAAAAATGGATGGAAAGCACTCTATATTAGGAAACAAAAGAACATTACGAGAAATGAGAAAAAATGAGTTTTTAATAGTTTCACAAGAACCACAAGGCAATAAACGCAAAAACGCGTGTATATAGAGAAGTTTCTTACATAATAAAATGGTGAAATGCATGAATAACACTTTTAATCGAGAAACAGAACTACCTTACCAAATTGTGTATTTTGAGTATTTTTCACATTCTTAGTTACGAAATTGCCAAATTACATGTGAAACTACCTTTATGTGGGGAAAAAAAAAGACATTACCAGAAAAATGTCTTTTGAGTGTTTTTGAGCGTGATATACAACAAACCACTAAAAAGCAAAACAATCACATCACTTGGGAATAAAACCAACTTTTACGAAGAACTTGCCTTTAAGTGTTTTTTAACTCCTTACATACCAAAACGCTAAAACGCATGTAAAACACCCTTTATGGACAAACATACAAAAATATGTATTTTGAGTGTTTTTGATCATGTTACCTATAAAAACGCTTAAATACATGTAAAGAACCCTATGTTTGTATAAGAAAAGGACATTACGAAAATCGTTTATTATGAATGTTTTTAAGTTTCTTGAGTACCAAAAAGCTAAAAGTCACAAATAACACTTTATAGAGAGAAAAAAAAAAATTTTGTTGTTTATCTTCATAGGTACCGAGATACCAAAATTCTGGAAATATTCAGGGAAATTTTCTAAAAAAAATCATTATGAAAAAATAATTTTAGCTTTATGCTTTAGCTTTATGTACCAAACCTTGAAGTGCATGCAAACCCACCTATATGGAGAAATTACTCGACTTTACCAGAAACCTGTCTTATGAGTGTTTTTTTCAGCAATTTCAACAATATTACTGAAAACGTGTCTTTTCAGTGATTTACGTAGAAAACGCTAAAACGGATGTAAACCAACCAATATGAAGAAATAGAATAACATTACCAAAAAGATATATTTTGATGTGTTTTTGAGCTTGTTACCTACAAAAAATATAAAAATGGATGGAAAGCACTTTATATTGGCAAAGAAAAGGACATTACGAGAAACGTGTATGAGTGTTTTATATTTTGAGAAGAACCACAAGGTAAAAAACTCGTGTACATAAAGAAGTTTCTGACATACCAAAAAGTTGAAACTCATGAATAACACTTTTAAATTTGAAACAGAAATACTTTAGCAAATGTGTGTATTAGAAAAGTTTCTTACATATCAAAATGCTGAAAATCATGAATAACACTTTTAATTAAGAAATAGAACAACCTTACTAAATGCCTGTGTTTTGAGTTTTTTTCACATTCTTAGTTACCAAAACCCCAAATTCCATGCAAAACTAGCTTTATGTGGGAAAAAAAATTCCATAAAAAACTAGCTTTATGTGGGAAAACAAATGATATTACCAGAAAAGTGCATTTTGAATGTTTTTGAGCGTGTTAGGCAATAAAGCACTAAAAAAACAGGGCAATCACATTACATGGGAATAAAAACAACTTTTACCAAGAACTTGCCTTTAAGTGTTTTTGAGCTCAATACATACCAATACGCTATAACGCATGCAAAACACCTTTTATGGAGAAACAAAATAAGATTACCAAAAACATATATTTTGAGTGTTTTTGATCATGTTATCTATAAAAACGCTCAAATACATGCAAAGAACCTTATGTTTGCGAAACGAAAGGACACTACGAGAAATGTGTATTATAAGTGTTTTTAAGTTCCTTAAGTACCAAAAAGCTAAAACCCACAAATAAGACTGTTTATTTATAAAAAAAAAAAGTAAGAAAATGAAAAAAATAGGATATTTTTTTTTTTTGTTATTTATCTTCATATCTACCGAGATGCCAAAATTCTGGGAAAATTCAGGACTATTATATGATAAAAGAAAATTATCAAAAAAGTTTATTTTAGCTTTTTTTCGGATTGTTATATACCAAACACTAAATTGCATGGAAAGCCTCCTCTATGAGGAAATTAAACGACCTTAAAAGAAATCTGTGTTTTGAGTGTTTTTTTCAGAATGCTAAGGAACTCACTCTATATGGGAATTCAAAACAAAATTACTGAAAACGTGTCTTCTCACGTCTACGTGTCTTCTTACGTAGAAAAACGGTAAAACGGATGCAAACCAACCAATATAAAAAAAAATAGAAAAACATTACTAAAAAGGTATATTTTGAGTTTTTCTGAGCTTGTTACCTACAAATAACATGAAATATGATGCAAAGCACTCAATATTAGGAAATAAAAGGACATTGCAAGAAATGTGTATAATGAGTGTTTTATAGTTCAAAAGAACTAAAAGGCAAAAAACGCAAAAACATGTGGATATGGAGAAGTTTCCTAGATACCAAAATGCTGAAACTCATGAATAACATTCCTAATTGAGAAAGAGAACAACCTTACTAAATGCGTGTATTTTGAGAGGTTTTCACGTTCTTAGTTACCAAAACCCAAAATTGCATGCGAAACCAGCTTTATGTCAGAAAAAAATGACATTACCAGAATAATGTCTTTTGAGTGTTTTTGAGCCTGATAGGCAATAAAGAACTAAAAAGCAGAAAAATCACATAACTTGGGTATAAAACCAATCTTTAGGAAGAACTTGCCTTTAAGTGTTTTTTTTTTTAACTCCTTACATACCAAAACGCAAAAACGCATGTGAAACACCCTTTATGGAGAAACAGAATAACATTACCAAAAATATGTATTTTCATTTTGATTGATTTTGAGGTTTTTGGTAACTAAGAATGTGAAAAGCACTCATAATACACGCATTTAGTAAGGTTATTCTGTTTCTCAATTAAGAGTGTTATTCATGAGTTTCAGCATTTTTGTATCTAAGAAATCTCTCCATATACACGAGTTTTTGCGTTGTTTGCTTTGTGGTTCTTTTGAACTATAAAACTCTCATTATACACTTTTCTTGCAATGTCCCTTTATTTCCCAATATAGATTACTTTGTATCAATTTTCGCGTTTTTGTAGGTAAAAAGCTCAAAAACACTCAAAATATACATTTTTGGTAACGTTTTTCTATTTCTTGATATTGGTTAGTTTGCATCCGTTTTAACGTTTTTCTACATAAAACACTGAGAAGACGTTTTTAGTAACTTTGTTTTGGATTCCCATATAGAGTGAGATCCTTATTATTTATCGTTTTGGCCTGCTTTTTAGTCCTTTATTGCCTAACACGCTCAAAAACACACACTTTTCTGGTAATGTCATTTTTATCCCACATAAAGCTAGTTTCGCATGGAATTTGGGGTTTTGGTAACTAAGAATGCAAAAAAACACTCAAAATACACGCATTTAGTAAAGTTGTTCTGTTTCTTGATTAAGAATATTATTCATGAGTTTCAGTATTTTGGTATCTTAGAAACTTCTCCATACAGTCGAGTTTTTGCGTTTTTTGCCTTGTGATTCTGGTGAACTATAAAACAGTCATTATACACGTTTCTCATTATGTTCTTTTTTTTCCTTATATAGAGTGCTTTGCATCCATTTTCGAATTTCTTTTCATGTAACAAGCTCAAAAACACACAAAATATACTTTTTTGGTAATGTTATTGTATTCCTTTATATTGGTTGGTTTGCCTCCGTTTTAGCGTTTTTCTACGTAAATCTTTTAAAAGATACGTTTCCAGTAATTTTGTTTTGGATTTCCATATAGAGTGACTTTCATATTGTTTATCGTTTTGGTGCCTAATATGCTTTTTGGTGCCTTTTGCTTCCCAATATAGAGTGCTTTCCATCCATTTTCGCGTTTTTTGTTGGTAACAATTTCAAAAACACTCAAAATATACCTTTTTGGTAATGTTATTCTATTTCTTAATTTTTTGTTAGTTTGCATTCGTTTTAGCGTTTTGTACTTAAAACACCGAAAAGACACGTTTTCAGTAATTTTGTTTTTAGATTCTCATATACATTGACTTCCTTGGGTTTTATCATGTTGGTTCCTAACATGCTGAAAAACACTCATAAGACAGTTTTCTGGCAAAGACGTTTAATTTCCCCTTATAGGTGGCTTTGCATGCACTTTAGGGGTTTGGTACATAACAATCCGAAAAAAAGCTAAATCTAACATTTTTATAATGTTCTTATTTCATATAATTTCCTGAACTTTGCCCGAATTTTGGCACCTCGTTACCTGTGAAGATGAATAAGAATGAAAAAAAAATCGTATTTTTTTTTTTTTTTTTTTTTTTTTTGTCACTAAAGAGTGTAATTTGTGGCTTTTAGCTTTTTCGTACTTAATGAACTTAAAACACTCATAATACACGTTTCTCGTAATGTCCTTTCATTTCCCAAAAATACGGTTCTTTGCATATATTTAAGCGATTTTATTGGTAACATGGTCAAAAACACTCAAAATACATGTTTTTGGTAATATTATTCTGTTTCACCATCAAGTGTATTTTGCATGCATTTTAGTGCTTTGGTATATAAAGAGCTCAAATACACTTAAAGGCAAGTTCTTGTTAAAAATTGGTTTTATTCCAATGTAATGTGATTGCCCTGCTTTTTAGTGCTTTATTGCCTAACACGCTCAAAAACACTCAAAAGACATTTTTGTGGTAATGTCATTTTTTTCCCACAAAAAGCTGGATTCGCATGTAATTTGAGGTTTTGGTAACTAAGGACGTAAAAAGAACTCAAGATACACGCATTTAGTAATTTTGTTCTGTTTCTCAATTAAGAGTGTTATTCCAGAGTTTCAGCAATTTGGAATGTAACAAACTTCTCAATATACACGAGTTTTTTGCTTTTTTTACCTTGTAGTTCTTGTGAAACTATAAAACACTCATTATACACGTTTCTCGTAATGTCCTTTTGCTTCCCAATATAGAGTGCTTTCCATCCATTTTCGCGTTTTTTGTAGGTAACAATTTCAAAAGCACTCAAAATATACCTTTTTGGTAATGTTATTTTATTTCTTCATATTGGTTGGTTTACATCCGTTTTAGCATTTTTCTACGTAAAACACCGAAAAGACACGTTTTTAGTAATTTTGTTTTGGATTATCATATAGATTGACTTCCATGTTATTTATCCTGTTGGTTCCTAACATGTTGAAAAATACTTATATGACCGTTTTCTGGCAAAGACGTTTAATTTCCCCATATAGGTGGCTTTGCAAACACTTTAGAGGTTTGGTACATAACAGTTCGAAAAAAAAAGCTAAATTTAACTTTTTTGATAATGTTCTTATTTCACATAATTTCCTGAAATTTGCCCGAATTTTGGCATTTCGGTACCTGTGAAGATGAATAAGAAAGAAAAAAAATACTGTATTTTTTTCATTTATTTATTTATTGTTTCTCAATAAAGAGTGTTATTTGTGGGTTTTAGCTTTTTGGTAATTAATGAACTTAAAAACACTCATAATACCCGTTTCTAGTAATCTCCTTTCGTTTCCCAAAAATAGTGTTCTTTGCATTTCTTTAAGCGTTTTTATTGGTAACATGATCAAAAACACTCAAAATACATGTTTTTGGTAATGTTATTCTGTTTCACCATAAAGAATGTTTTGCATGCGTTTTAGTGTTTTGGTATATAAGGAGCTCAAAAACAAATAAATGCAAGTTCTTGGTAAAAATTCGTTTTCCTCCAATGTAATGTGATTGCCCTCCCTTTTAGTGCTTTATTTTCTATCACGCTCAAAAACACTCAAAAGACACTTTTCTGGTAAAGTCTTTTTTTTCCCACAAATCTATTTTCGCATTCAATTTGGGGTTTTGCTAAGAATGTGAAAAGCACTCAAAATACACGCATTTATTAAGGCTGTTCTTTTTCTCAATTAGGAGTGTTATACATGAGTTTTAGCATTTTTGTGTCTAGGAAACCTCTCCATATACAAGAGATTTTGCGTTTTTTGCCTTGCGGTTCTTTTGAACTATAAAACACTCATTATACACTTTTCTTGCAATGTCTTTTTCTTTCACAAAATAGAGTGCTCTGCATCAATTTTCGCGTTTTTTTTTCTAAGTAACATGCTCAAAAACACTCAAAATATACCTTTTTAGTAAAGTTTTTCTATTTCTTGATATTGGTTTTACCGTTTTTTTACGTAAAACACTGAGAAGACACGTTTTCAGTAGCTTTTTTTTGGATTCCCATATAGAGTGAGTTCCTTATTATTTATCGTTTTGGTGCCTAACATGCTAAAAAACACTCAAAAGACATTTCTGCTAAGGTCGTTTAATTTCCTCATATAGGAGTCTTTGCATGCATTTTAAGGTTTGGTACATAACAGACCGAAAAAAAAAACCGGAAATTAACTTTTTGGATAATACTCATTTATCATATGATTGCCCTGAATTTTCCCAGAATTTTGGCATCTCGATACCTATGAATATGAAAAACAAAAACAAAAAAATGAATAAATTCCTATTTTTTTATATTTTTATTTTTTATTTTCTAAATAAAGAGTGTTATTGGTGGGTTTTAGCTTTTTTGTACTTAAGGAACTTAAAAAAACACTCATAATACACGTTTCTCGTAATATCCTTTTGTTTCCCAAACATAATGTTCTTTACATGTAATTAAGCGTTTTTATAGATAACAATATCAAACACTCAAAATACATGTTTTTGGTAATGTTGTTCTGTTTCTCCATAAAGTTTGTTTTTGTATGCGTTTTAGCGGTTTGGTATATAAGGACCTCAAAAACACTTAAAGGCAAGTTTTTGGTATAAATTTGTGTTATTCCAATGTAATATTATTGCCCTGCTTTTTAGTACTTTATTGCCTATCACGCTCAAAAACACTTAAAAGACACTTTTCTGGTAATGTCATTTTTTTCTCACATAAAGGTGGTTTCGCATGCAATTTGGGGTTTTGGTAACTAAGAATGTGAAAAGCACGCAAAATACACGCATTTAGTAAGATTGTTCTGTTTCTCAATTAAGAGTGTTATTCATAAGTTTCATCATTTTGGTATCTAGGAACCTTCTCCATATACACGAGTTTTTGTGTTTTTTGCCTTTTGGTTCTTTTGAATTATAAAAAACTCATTATACACTTTTCTTGCAAAGTCCTTTTGTTTTCTAATATAGAGTGCTTTGCATTAATTTTCGCGTTTTTTTTTTGTCGGTAACAAGCTCAAAAACACTCAAAATATGCCTTTTCGGTAATGTTTTTCTATTTCTTGATATTGGTAGGTTTTTATCCGTTTTAGCGTTTTTCTACGTAAAATAAAGAAAAAACACTTTTTTAGTATTTTTGTTTTGGATTCTCATATAGAGTGAGTTCCTTATTATTTATCGTTTTGGTGCCAAACATGCTGAAAAACACTCAAAAAACAGATTTCTGGTAATATCGTTTAATTTCCTCATATAGGAGTCTTTGGATGCACTTTAGGGTTTGGTACATAACAGTCCGAAAAAAAAGCTTAAATTTACTTTTTTGATCATTTTTGTTCTAACATATAATAGTCCTGAATTTTCCCAGAATTTTGGCATCTCGGTACCTATGAAGATGAATAAAAAAAAAAAATCGTATTTTTTTATTTTATTACTTTTTTTTTCTAAATAAGGAGATTTGTGGGTTTTAGCTTTTTGGTACTTAGGGAACTTAAAAACACTTATAATATACATTTCTCGTAATGTCCTTTCGTTTCTTAAACATAAGGTTTTTTGCATGTATTTAAGCGTTTTTATAGATAACATGATCAAAAACACTCAAAATATATGTTTTTGGTAATTTTATTCTGTTTCTCCATAAAAGGTGTTTTGCATGCGTTTTAGCGTTTTCGTATGTAATTAGCTCAAAAACACTTAAAGGCAAGTTCTTGGTAAAAGTTGTTATTATTCCCATGTAATGTGATTCCCCTGCTTTTTAGTGCTTTATTGCCTAACACGCTCAAAAACACTCAAAAAACACTTTTCTGGTAATATCATTTTTTTTTTCCCACATAAAGCTAGTTTTGCATGGAATTTGGGGTTTTGGTAACTAAGAATGTGAAAAAAACTCAAAACACAGGGTTTAGTAAGGTTGTTCTATTTCCTAATTAAAAGTGTTATTCATGAGTTTCAGCATTTTGGTATGTAAGAAACTTTTCTAATACACACATTTGGTAAGGTATTTCTGTTTCAAAATTAAAAGTGTTATTGATGAGTTTCAGCTTTTTGGTATGTAAGAAACTTCTTTATGTACACGAGTTTTTGAGTATTTTACCTTGTGGTTCTTGTCAAACTATAAAACACTCATACACGTTTCTCGTAATGTCCTCTTCTTTGCCAATATAAAGTGCTTTCCATCCATTTTTGCATTTTTTGTAGGTAACAAGCTCAAAAACACAACAAAATATATCTTTTTGGTAATGTTATTCTATTTCTTCATATTGGTTGGTTTGCATCCGTTTTAGAGTTTTTCTACGTAAATCACTGAAAAGACACGTTTTAAGTAATATTGCTCAGATTGCTGAAAAACACTCAAAAGACAGGCTTCTGTTAAAGTCGTGTAATTTCCCCATATAGGTGGATTTCCATGCACTTCACAGTTTGTACATAACTCCGGAAAAAAGCTAAAATTATTTTTTTATAATGATTTTTTTTTACAAAATATCCATGAATTTTGGCAGAATTTTGGCATCTCGGTACCTATGAAGATGAATAACAATTTTTTTTTTTCTCAATAAAGTTATTTGTGGGTTTTAGCTTTTTGGTACTTAAGGAACTTAAAAACACTCATAATACACGATTTTCGTAATGTCCTTTCATTTTCCAAATGCATGCATGTATTTAGGAATTTTTATAGGTAACATGATCAAAAACACTCACAATACAGGTTTCTGGTAATGTTATTCTGTTTCTCCATAAAGGGTGTTTTGCAAGCGTTTTAGCGTTTTGGTATGTAAGAAGCTCAAAAACATGTAAAGGTAGTTTCTTGGTAAAAGTTGTTTTTTTTTCCCATGTAATGTGATTGCCCTCCTTTTTAGTGCTTTAGTGCCTATCACGCTCAAAAACACTCAAAAGACACTTTTTTGGTAATGTCATTTTTTTCCCACATAAAGCTAGTTTTGCATGCAATTTTTGGTTTTGGTAACTAAGAATGTGAAAAGCACTCAAAATACATGCATTTGGTAAGGTTGTTCTGTATTCTTAATTAAGAGTGTTATTTCTGAGTTTTAGCATTTTGGTATCTAAAAAAACTTCTCCATATACACCGAGTTTAGCGATTTTTGCCTTGTGGCTGTTGTGAAACTATAAAACACTCATTATACACGTTTCCTGTATTGTCCTTTTGTATCCCAATATAGAGTGCTTTCCATCCATTTTCGCGTTTTTTGAAGGTAAGAAGCTCAAAAACACTCAAAATATACCTTTTTGGTAATGTTATTCTATTTCTTCATATTCGTTGGTTTGCATCCGATTTAGTGTTTATCTACGTAAAACACTGAAAAGATACTTTTTCAGTAATTTTGTGATGGATTCCCACATTTAGTGACTTCCATATTATTTATCATGCTGAAAAAAACACATGCATCATGCTGAAAAAAACACAAAAGACAGGTTTCTGGTAAGATCGTTTAATTTCCCCATATAGGTGGCTTTGCATGCACTTTAGGGTTTGGTACATAACAGTCCGAAAAAAAACTAAAATTAACTCTTTTTCATAATGTTCTTTTTTCACACAATTTCCCTGAATTTTTGGCAGAATTTTAGCATCTCGGTACCTATGAAGATGAATAAAAAAAAATCCTATTTTTCTATTTATTTATTTTTTTTTTTTTCCTCTATAAAGAGTGTTATTTGTGGGTTTTAGCTTTTTGGTACTTAAAGAACTTAAAAACACTCTTAATACACGTTTCTCGAAATGTCCTTTCGTTTCCCAAACATAAGATTCTTTGCATGTATTTAAGCGTTTTTATAGGTAACATGATCAAAAACACTCAAAATATATGTTTTTGGTAATTTTATTCCATTTCTAAATAAAGGGTGTTTTACATGCGTTTTAGCGTTTTGGTATATAAGTAGCTTAAAACAATTAAAAAAACACTTGGTAAAAGTTGATTTTATTCCCATGTAATGTGATTGCCCTGCTTTTTAGTGCTTTATTGCCTATCATGCTAAAAAAAAAAAACACTTAAAAGACACGTTTCTGGTAATGTCATTTTTTTTCCCACATAAAGCTACTTTCACATAAAATTTGGGGTTTTGGTAACTAAGAATGTGAAAAACACTCAAAATACACGCATTTGGTAAGGTTCTTCTGTTTCTCAATTGATAGTGTTATTCATGAGTTTCACCATTTTGGTATCTAAGAAACTTCTCCATATATACGAGTTTTTGCGTTTTTTGTCTTGTGATTCTTGAGAATCTATAAAACACTCATTATACACGTTTCTCGTAATGTCCTGTTGTTAACCAATAGAGAGAGCTTTCCATCCATCTTCGTGTTTTTTTTTTGTAAAAAGCCTTAAAAAACCCTCAAAATATACCTTTTTGGTAATCTTATTCTATTTCTTTATATTGGTTGGCTTGCATCCGTTTTAGCGTTTTTCTACGTAAAACACGAAAAAGACACGTTTAAAGTAATTTTGTTTTGGATTACCACATAGAATGACTTCAATATTATTTATTATTTTGGTGACTAACATGCTCAAAAACACTAGAAACACAGGTTTCTCGTAAAGTCGTCTGATTTCTCCATATAATTGGGTTTGCATGCACTTCATGGTTTGGTACATAAGAGTCCGAAAAAAAAGCTAAAATTAACATTTTTGATAATGTTCTTTTTACACATAATTTCCCTGAATTTTGCCAGAATTTTGGCATCTCAGTACCTATGAAGAAGAATAACAAAAAAATCCTATTTTTTTTATTATTTCTTTATTTTTTTTTCTTTATAAAGAGGTTTTAGCTTTTTGGTACTTATGGAACTTAAAAACACGCATAATACACGTTTTTCGTAATGTCCTTTCGTTTTCCAGACATAGGGTTCTTAGCATGTATTTAAGTGTTTTTAGAGGTAACATGATCAAAAACACTCAAAATATATGTTTTTGGTAATGTTAATCTGTTTCTCCATAGAAGGTGTTTTGCATGTGTTTTAGCGTTTTGGTATATAAGGAGTTAAAAAACACTTAAAGGCAAGTTCTTGGTAAAAGTTGGTTTTATTCCGTTGTAATGTGATTGCCCTCCTTTTTAGTGCTTTATTGCCTAACTCTCTCAAAAACCCTCAAAAGACACTTTTCTGGTTATATCATTTTTTTTTTTCCCACATAAAGCTTGTTTCGCATGCAATTTGGTGTTCTAGTAACTAAGAATGTGAAAAACACTCAAAATACACGCATTTAGTAATGTTATTCTATTTCTTAATTAAGAGTGTTATTCAGGAGTTTCAGCATTTTGGTATCTAAGAAACTTCTCCATATACACTACTTTTTGCGTTTTTTGCTTTGTGGTTCTTGTGAAACTATAAAATACTCATTATACACGTTTCTCGTAATGTCTTTTTGTTTCCCAATATAGAGTGGTTTGCATCTATTTTCGCGTTTTTTTTTTTTTTTTGTTGGTTACAAGCTCAAAAATACTTAAAATATATCTTTTTGGTAATGTTAATCTATTTCTTCATATTGGTCTGTTTGCATCAGTTTTAACGTTTTTTTACGTAAAACGCTGAAAAGACACGTTTTCAGTAATTTTGTTTTGGATTCCCACATAGAGTGACTTCCATATTATTTATCGTTTTGGTGCTTAATATGCTGAAAAACACTCAAAAGACAGTTTTCTTGTAAAGTCGTTTAATTTCCTCATAGAAAAACGCTAAAACGGATGCAAACCAACGAATATGAAAAAATAGAATAATATTACTAGAAAAGTATATTTTGTGTGTTTTTTAGCTTGTTACATAAAAAAAACGCAAAAATGGATGCAAAGCACTGCATACTAGGAAAAAAAAATGGACATAACGAAAAACGTGTATAATGAGTGTTTTATAGTTTCACCAGAATCACAAGGCAAACAACGCAAAAACTCGTCTGTGTGGAGAAGTTTCTAAGATACCAAAATGCTGAAACTCTTGAATAACACTCTTAATCAACAAACAGAACAACCTTACTAAATGCGTGTATTTTGAGTGTTTTTTTTTACATTCTTAGTTACCACAACCCCAAATTCCATGCGAAACTAACTTTATGTGGGAAAAAAATGACATTACCAGAAGTGTCTTTGAGTGTTTTTGAGCATGTTAGGCAATAAAGCACTAAAAAGCAGGGCAATCATATTACATGGGAATAAAACCAACTTTTACGAAAAACTTGCCTTTTAGTGTTTTTAACACGCATTTAGTAAGGTTGTTCTGTTTCATCATTTTAGTATCTAGGAAGCTTTTCCATATACACGAGTTTTTGCGTTTTTTGGCTTGTGGTTTTTTTGAACTATAAAACATTCATTATACACTTTTCTCGCAATGTCCCTTTGTTTCCCAATATAGAGTGTTTTGTATCAATTTTGTGTTTTTTTTTTGTATGTAACAAGCTCAAAAACACTCAAAATATATATTTTTGGTAATGTTTTTCTGCTTCTTGATATATGTTGGTTTGCATCAGTTTTAGCGTTTTTCTACGTAAAACACTGAGAAGACAAGTTTTCAGTAATTTTCTTTTGGATTCCCACATAGAAAGAGTTCCTTTTTATTTATCGTTTTGGTGCCTAACATGCTGAAAAACACTCAAAAGACAGATTTCTGGTAAGGTCTCTTATTTCCTCATATGCGAGGCCTTGCATGTCTTTTGAGTGTTTTTGAGCGTGTTACGCAATAAAGCACTAAAAGGAAGGGCAATCACATTACATGGGAATAAAACCAAATTTTACCAAGAACTTGCCTTTAAGTGTTTTTGAGCTCTTTACATACCAAAACGCTAAAACGCCTGCAAAATACATTTTATGGAGAAACAGAATAATATTACCAAATACATGTATTCTGAGTGTTTTAGATCATATTATCTATAAAAACACTTAAATACATGCAAAGAACCTTATGTTTGGGAAACGAAAGAACGTTACGAGAAACGTGTATTATGAGTGTTTTTTTTTAAAGTTCCTTCAATACCTAAAAGCTAAAACCTACAAATAACACTCTTTATTTAGAAAAAATAAATAAATAAATAAAAAAATAAATTTTTTTTTTTTTTTTTTTTTTTTTTGTTACTCATCCTTATAGGTACCGAGATGCGAAAATTCTGCCAAAATTCAGGGTATTTATGTGGGAAGAAGAACATTATCAAAAAAGTTAATTACAGCTTTTTTTTCGGATTGTTAAGTACCAAACCCTAAAGTGCATGCAAAGACACCTATATAGGGAAGTTAAACGACTTTATCAGAAACCTGTCTTTTCAGTGTTTTTCAGCATGTTAGGCACCAACACGATAAATAATATGGAAGTCAGTCAATATGTGAATCCAAAACAAAATTACTGAAAACGTGCCTTTTCAGTGTTTTACGTAGAAAAACACTAAAGCGGATGCAAACCAACCTATATGAAGAAATATAATAACATTTCTAAAAAGATATTTTGAGTGTTTTTGAGATTGTTACCTACAAAAAATGCAAAAATGGATGTAAAGCACTCTATATTAGGAAAGAAAAGGACTTTACGAGAAACGTGTATAATGAGTGTTTTATAGTTTTAAAACAACCACAAGGCAATAAACACAAAAACTCGTGTATATAGAGAAATTTCTTACAAACCGAAATGATGAAATGCATGAATAACACTTTTAATCAATAAACAGAACTACCTTACCATATTGTGCATTTTGAGTGTTTTTCACATTCTTAGTTACGAAAATGCCAAATTACAAGCGAAACTACCTTCATGTGGGAAAAAAAATGACATTTCCAAAAAAGTGTATTTTTAGTGTTTTTAGCGTGATATGCAACAATGCCCTAAAAAGCAGAACAATCACTTTACATGGGATTAAAACCAACTTTTACGAAGAACTTGCCTTTAAGTGTTTTTTAACTCCTTACATACCAAATCTCTAAAACGCATGCAAAACACCCTTTATGGAGAAACAGAATAACATTACCAAAAACATGTATTTAGAGTGTTTTTGATCATGTAACCTATAAAAACGCTTAAATACATGTAAAGAACCCTATATTTGTATAACAAAAGGACATTACGAAAATTACGAAAATTACGACATTACGAAAAAGGACATTACGTGTATTATGAGTGTTTTTAAGTTACTCAAGTACCAAAAAGCTAAAAACCACAAATAACACTCTTTATAGAGATAATTTTTTTTTTGTTATTCATCTTCATAGTTACCGAGATGCCAAAATTCTGCCAAAATTCATGGAAATTTTGTAAAAAAAAAAAAAAAAAAATTTTTAGCTTTTTTCCGGAGTTATGTACAAACCCTGAAGTGTATGCAAATCCACCTATATGGGGAAATTACACGAATTTACCAAAAACCTGTCTTTTGAGTGTTTTTCAGCAATATCAACAATATTACTGAAAACGTGTCTTTTCAGTGATTTACGTAGAAAAAACGCTAAAACGGATGTAATCCAACCAATATGAAGAAACAGAATAACATTACCAAAAAGATATATTTTGATGTGTTTTTGAGCTTGTTACCTACAAAAAATGAAAAAAATGGATGGAAAGCACTTTATATTTTCAAAGAAAAGGGCATTACGAGAAACGTGTATGAGTGTTTTTTAGTTTGACAAGAACCTCAAGGTAAAAAGCTCAAAAACTCGTGTACATAAAGAAGTTTCTTACATACCAAAAAGTTGAAACTCATGAATAACACTTTTAATTTTGAAACAGAAATACCTTACCAAATGTGTGTACAAGAAAAGTTTCTTACATACCAAAATGCTGGAACTCATGAATAACACTTTTAACTAAGAAATAGAACAACCTTATTAAATGCCTGTTTTGAGTTTTTTTTTTCACATTCTTAGTTACCAAAACCCCAAATTCCATGCAAAACTAGCTTTATGTGAGAAAAAAAATGATATTACTAGAAAAGTGTCTTTTGAGTGTTTTTGAGCGTGTTAGGCAATAAAGCACTAAAAAGCAGGGTAATCACATTACATGGGAATAAAAACAACTTTTACCAAGAACTTGCCTTTAAGTGTTTTTGAGCTCATTACATACCAAAACGCTAAAACGCATGCAAAACACCTTTTATGGAGAAACAGAATAAAATTACCAAAAACATATATTTTGAGGGTTTTCATCATGTTATCTATAAAAACGCTTAAATACATACAAAGAACCTTATGTTTGCGAAACGAAAGGACATTACGAGAAATGTGTATTATAAGTGTTTTTAAGTTCCTTAAGTACCAAAAAGTTAAAACTCACAAATAACACTTTATTTAGAAACAAAGAAAATAAAAAAATAGGATTTTTTTTTTTTTTTGTTATTCATCTTCATAGGTACCGAGATGCCAAAATTCTTGGAAAATTCAGGGATAAAAATTCAGGGATAATGATAAAAGAAAATTATTAAAAAAGTTAATTTTACCTTTTTTTTCGGACTGTTATATACCAAACCATAAAGTGCATTCAAAGACTCCTATATGAGGAAATTAAACGACCTTACCAGAAATTTGTTTTTTGAGTGTTTTTCAGCATATTAGGCACCAAAACTATAAATAATAAGGAACTCACTCTATATGAAAATCCAAAACAAAATTGCTCAAAACGTGTCTTTTCAGTGTTTTACGTAGAAAAACGCTAAAACGGATTGAAACCAACCAGTATCAAGAAATAGAAAAACATTACCAAAACGGTATATTTTGAGTGTTTTTGAGCTTGTTACCTACAAAAAACGGGAAAATTGATGCAAAGCACTCTAAATTAGAAAACAAAAGGACTTTGCAAGAAAAGTGTATAATGAGTTTTTTTTTTATAGCTCAAACAAACCAAAAGGCAAAAAACACAAAAACTCGTGGATATGGAGAATGTTCCTAGATACCAAAATGCTGAAACTCATAAATAACACTCTTTATTGAGAAACAGAACAACCTTACTAAATGCGTGTATTTTGAGTGCTTTTCACATTCTTAGTTACCAAAAATCCCAAATTGCATGCAAAACCATCTTTATGTGAGAAAAAAATGACATTACCAGAAAAGTGTCTTTTAAGTGTTTTTGAGCGTGAGAGGCAATAAAGCACTAAAAAGCAGGGCAATCATATTACATTGGAATAACACCAATTTATACCAAAAACTTGCCTTTAAGTGTTTTTGAGCTCCTTATATAACAAACCGCTAAAACGCATGCAAAACAAACTTTATGGAGAAACAGAATAACATTACCAAAAACATGTATTTTGAGTGTTTTTGATCATGTTATCTATAAAAATGCTTAAATACATGCAAAGAACATTATGTTTGGGAAACAAAAGGACATTACGAGAAACGTGTATTATGAGTGTTTTTTTAAGTTCCTTAAGTACCAAAAAGCTAAAACCCACAAATAACACTCTTTATTTAGAAAATAAAAAAAAAATAAAAAAAAATAGGAATTTTTTTTTTCCTTATTCATCTTCATAGTACCGAGATGACAAAATTTTGGGAAAATTCAGGGCAATCATATGATAATAGAATATTAACAAAAAAGTTAATTTCAGCTTTTTTTTTCGGACTGTTATGTACCAAACCCTAAAGTGCATGCAAAGCCTCCAATATGAGGAAATTAAACGACCTTATCAGAAATCTGTGTTTAGAGTGTTTTTTTTTTTTGCATTTTAGGCACTAAAACGATAAATAATGAGGAACTCACTGTATATAGGAATCCAAAACAAAGTGACTGAAAACGTGTCTTCTCAGTGTTTTACTTAGAAAAACGCTAAAACGGATGCAAAGCAACCAATATGTTTTTGAGCTTGTTACCTATAAAAAACTCGAAAATTGATGCAAAGCACTCTATATTGGGAAACAAAAGGACATTGCAAGAAAAGTGTATAATGAGTGTTTTATAGTTCAAAAGAACCACAAGGCAAAAAACGCAAAATCTCGTGTATATGGAGAGGTTTCCTAGATACAAAAATGCTAAACTCATGTATAACACTCCTAATTGAGAAACAGACAACCTTAAAAAATGCGTGTATTTTGAGTGCTTTTCACATTCTTAGTTACCAAAACCCCAAATTCAATGCGGAAATAGATTTGTGGGAAAAAAAAAAGACTTTACCAGAAAAGTGTCTTTTGAGTATTTTGAGCGTGATAGGCAATAAAGCACTAAAAAGGAGGGCCATCACATTACATTGGAGGAAAACAAATTTTTACCAAGAACTTGCCTTTAAGTGTTTTTGAGCTCCTTATATACCAAAACACTAAAAGGCATGCAAAACACTCTTTATGGTGAAAAAGAATAATATTACCAAAAACATGTATTTTGAGTGTTTTTGATCATGTTACCAATGAAAACGCTTAAATACATGCAAAGAACACTATTTTTGGGAAACGAAAGGAGATTACGAGAAATGTGTATTATGAGTGTTTTTAAGTTTATTAATTACCAAAAAGCTAAAATCCACAAATAACACTCTTTATTGAGAAACAATAAATAAATAAAAAATATTTTTTTTTTCTTTCTTATTCATCTTCACAGGTACCAAGATGCAAAAATTCGGGCAAAATTCATTATAAAATACATTATAAAAAAGTTAAATTTAGCTTTTTTTTCGGACTGTTATGTACCAAACCCCTAAAGTGCATGCAAAGCCACCTATATGGGGAAATTAAACGTCTTTGCCAGAAAACAGTCTTATGAGTGTTTTTCAGCATCTTAGGAACCAACACGATAAATAACATGGAAGTCAATCTATATGGGAATCCGAAACAAAATTACTGAAAACGTGTCTTTTCGGTGTTTTACGTAGAAAACGCTAAAAAGAATGCAAACCAACCAAAATAGAATAACATTACCAAAAAGGTATATTTTGAGTGTTTTTGAAATTGTTACCTACAAAAAACGCGAAAATAGATGGAAAGCACTCTATATAGGGAAGCAAAAGGCACCAAAAAGCATGTTAGGTACCAAAACGATAAATAGTATGAAAGTCACTCTATATGGAAATCCAAAACAAAATTACTGGAAACATGTCTTTTAAAAAATTTACGTAAAAAACGCTAAAACGCATGCAAACTAACCAATATGAAGAAATAGAATAACATTACCAAAAAACTATATTTTGTGTGTTCTTGAGCTTGTTATATGAAAAAAAAAAACGCGAAAATGGATGCAAAGCACTCTATATAAGGAAAAGAAAGGACATAACGAGAAACGTGTATAATGAGTGTTTTATAGTCTCACTAGAATCACAAGGCAAAAAACGCAAAAACTCGACTGTATGGAGAAGTTTCTAGGATACCAAAATAATGAAACTCATGAATAATCAATAACTAATCAAGAAACAGAACAACCTTACTAAATGCGTGAATTTTGAGTGTTTTTTTTACATTGTTAGTTATCAAAACCACAAATTCCATGCGAAACTAGCTTTATGTGGGAAAAAAATGACATTACCAGAAAAGTGCCTTTGAAAAGTTTTTGAGCGTGTTAGGCAATAAAGCACTAAAAAGCAGGACAATCACAATACATGGGAATAAAACCAACTTTTTCGAAAAACTTGCCTTTAATGTTTTTGACACGCATTTAGTAAGGTTGCTCTGTTTCTCAATTAAGAGTGTTATTCATGAGTTTCAGCATATACACGAGTTTTTGCGTTTTTTGCCTTGTGGTTTTTTTGAACTATAAAACATTCATTATACACTTTTCTCGCAATGTCCCTTTGTTTCCCAATATAGAGTGCTTTGTATCAATTTTTTGAGCTTTTTTTTGTAGGTAACAAGCTCAAAAACACTCAAAATATACATTTTTGGTAATGTTTTTCTGCTTCTTGATATTGGTTGGTTTGCATCAGTTTTAGCGTTTTTCTACGTAAAACACTGAGAAGACACATTTTCAGTAGTTTTCTTTTGGATTCCCACATAGAGTGAGTTCCTTATTATTTATCGTTTTGGTGCCTAATATGCAGAAAAACACTCAAAAGACAGATTTCTCGTAAGGTCTTTAATTTCCTCATATGGGACACTTTGCATGTCTTTTCAGTGATTTTGAGCGTGTAACGCAATAAAGCACTAAAAGTCAGGGCAATCTCATTACATGGGAATAAAACCAAATTTTACCAAGAACTTGCCTTTAAGTGTTTTTGAGCTCCTTACGTACCAAAACGCTAAAACGCATGCAAAATACATTTTATGGAGAAACAGAATTACATTACCAAATACATGTATTTTGAGTGTTTTTGATCATGTTATCTATAAAAACGCTTAAATACATGGAAAGAACATTATGTTTGGGAAACGAAAGAACATTACGAGAAACGTGTATTATGGGTGATTTTTAAGTTCCTTCAGTACCAAAAAGCTAAAACCCACAAATAACACTCTTTAGAAAATAAATATATAATGAATAAAAAAATAATAAAATGGGATTTTTTTTTTTTTGTTATTTATCTTCATAGGTACCGAGATGCCAAAATTCTGCCAAAATTCAGGGAATTTATGTGGAAAAAAGAACATTATCATATAAGTTAATTATAACTTTTTTTCGGATTGTTATGTACCAAACCCTAAACAGCATGCAAAGCCACCTATATAGGGAAGTTAAACGACTTTACCAGAAACCTGTCTTTTCATTGTTTTTCAGCATGTTAGGCACCAAAACGATAAATCATTTGGAAGTCAGTCAATATATGAATCCAAAAGAAAATTACTGAAAACGTGTCTTTTCAGTGTTTTACGTAGAAAAACGCTAAAGCAGATACAAACCATGCTATATGAAGAAATAGAATAACATTACCAAAAAGATATATTTTGAGTGTTTTTGAGCTTGTTACCTACAAAAAATGCAAAAATGGATGTAAAGCACTCTATATTAGGAAACAAAAGGACATTACGAGAAACGTGTATAATGAGTGTTTTATAGTTTTAAAAGAACCACAAGGCAATAAACGCAAAAACTCGTGTATATAGGGAAATTTCTTACATACCAAAATGAATAAATGCATGAATAACACTTTTAATAGATAAACAGAACTACCTTACCAAATTGTGTATTTTCAGTGTTTTTCCCATCGTTAGTTACGAAAATGCCAAATTACATGCGAAACTAGCTTCATGTGGGAAAAAAAAATGATATTACCAGAAAAGTGTCTTTTGAGTGTTTTTCAGCGTGATATGGAACAAAGCACTAAAAATAAGAACGATCATATTACATGGGAATAAAACCAACTTTTACGAAGAATTTTTTAACTCCTTATATACCAAACCGCTAAAACGCATGGAAAACAAATTTTTATGGAAAAACAGAATAACATATACCAAAAACATGTATTTTTAGTGTTTTTGATCATGTTATCTTTAAAAACGCTTAAGTACATGCAAAGAACATTATGTTTGGGAAAAAAAAAAGAACATTAGGAGAAGCGTGTATTATGAGTGTTTTTTTAAGTTCCTTAAGTACCAAAAAGCTAAAACACACAAATAACATTGTTTATTAAAAAAAAAATAATTAAATAAATAAATAAAAAAATAAAATAAAATAAATAGTTTTTTTTTTTTCATTCATCTTCAAAGGTGCCAAATGCCAAAATTCCAGAAATGGAATGCCAGAGATGCCATAGTTCTGGGAAAATTCAGGGCAATTATGTGATAAAAAAGAATATTATCAAAAAAATTAATTTCAACTTTTTTTTTCGGACTGTTACATAACCCCTAAAGTGCATGCAAAATTAAACGACCTTACCAGAAATCTGTGTTTTTAGTGTTTTTTAGCATGTTAGGCACAAAAACGATAAATAATAAGGAACTCACTCTATATGGGAATCCAAAACAAAGTTACTGAAAACGTGTCTTCTCAGTGTTTTACGTAGAAACACGTTAAAACGGATGGAAACCAACCAATATCAAGAAATAGAAAAACGTTACCAAAAAGGTATATTTTGAGTGTTTTTGAGCTTTTTACCTACAAAAAACGCGAAAATTGATGCAAAACACTCTATATTGGGAAAGAAAAGGACATTGCAAGAAAAGTGTATAATAAGTGTTTTATAGTTCAAAAAAACACAAGGCAAAAAACGCAAAAACTCGTGTATATGGAGAAGCTTCCTAAATACTAAAATGCTGAAACTCATGAATAACACTCTTAATTAAGAAACAGAACAACCTTACTAAATGCGTGTCAAAAACACTAAAAGGCAAGTTCTTCGTAAAAGTTGGTTTTATTCCCATGTAATGTGATTGCCCTGCTTTTTAGTGCTTTATTGCCTAACACGCTCAAAAACACTCAAAGACACTTTTCTGGTAATGTCATTTTTTTCCCACATAAAGTTAGTTTCGCATGGAATTTGGGGTTTTGCTAACTAAGAATGTAAAAAAAAACACTCAAAATACACGCATTTAGTAAGGTTGTTCTGTTTCTTGATTAAGAGTGTTTCAGCATTTTGGTATCTTAGAAACTTCTCTACACAGACGAATTTTTGCGTTGTTTGCCTTGTGATTCTGGTGAAACTATAAAACACTCATTATACACGTTTCTCGTTATGTCCTTTTTTTTCCTAATATACAGTGCTTTGCATCCATTTTTGCGGTTTTTTTTTTTTATGTAACAAGCTCAAACACACACAAAATATACTTTTCTGGTAATATTATTCTATTTTTTTCATATTGGTTGGTTTGCATCCGTTTTAGCGTTTTTCTACGTAAATCTTTTAAAAGACACGTTTTCAATAATTTTGTTTTGGATTTCCATATAGAGTGACTTTAATATTATCTATCGTTTTGGTGCCTAACATGCGTAAAAACACTCAAAAGACAGGTTTCTTGTAAAGACGTTAAATTTTCCCAAATAGGTGGCTTTGCATACACTTTATGGTTTGGTACATAACTCCAAAAAAAAGGTAAAATTAACTTTTTCGATAATGTTCTTTTTTCGACATAATTTCCCTGAATTTTGGCAGAATTTTGGCATCTTGGTACCTATTAACATGAATAACAAAAAAATTAAAATGCTATTTTTTTATTTATTTAATTTTTTTCTCTATAAAAAGTGTTATTTGTAGGTTTTAACGTTTTGGTACTTAAGCAACTTAAAAACATTCATAATACACATTTCTCGTAATGTCCTTTCGTTTCCCAAATATAGGGATCTTTGCATGTATTTAAGCGTTTTTATAGGTAACATGATAAAAAACACTCAAAAACACTTGTTTTTCGTAATGTTATTCTGCTTCTCCATAAAGGAGTGTTTTGCATGCGTTTTAGCGATTTGGTATGTAAGGAGCTGAAAAACACTTCAAGGCAAGTTCTTTGTAAAAGTTGGTTATATTCCAATGTAATATGATTGCCCTGCTTTTTAGTGCTTTATTGCCTAACACGCTCAAAAACACTCAAAAGACACTTCTGGTAATGTCATTTTTTTCCCTCATAAAGCTAGTTTCGCATGCTATTTGAGGTTTTGCTAAGAATGTGAAAAAAACACTCAAAATACACGCATTTCGTAATGTTGTTCTGGTTCTGAATTAAGATTGTTATTCATAAGTTTCAGCATTTTGGTGTCTAAGAAACTTCTTTATATACACGACTTTATGCGCTTTTTGCCTTGTGGTTCTTGTGAACCACAAGTTCTTTTGCCCGAATATAAAAAGACACTCATTATAGACGTTTCTCATAATGTCCTTTTCTTTCCCAATAGGGAGTGCTTTGCATTCATTTTCGCGTTTTTTCTAGGTAACAAGCTCAAAAACACTCAAAATATACCTTTTTGGTAATGTTATTCTATTTCTTCATATTGGTTGGTTTGCATCTGTTTAACGTTTTTCTACGTAAAACACCGAAAAAACACGTTTTCAGTAATTTTGTTTTCGATTCCCAAAGAATATTGCCAGAATTTTTGCATCTTAGTACCTATGAAGATGAATAACAAAAAAAAAATTATTTTATTTATTTTTTTTCTCTATAAAGAGCTTTATTTGTGGGTTTTAGCTTTTTTAGTACTTAAGGAACTTAAAAACACTCATAATACACGTTTCTCGTAATGTCCTTTCGATTCCCAAACATAAGGTTCTTTGCATGTATTTAAGCGTTTTTATAAATAACATGATCAAAAACACTCAAAATACATGTTTTTGGTAATGTTACTCTGTTTCTCCATAAAAGGGTGTTTTTGCATGCGTTTTAGCGTTTTGGTATGTAAGGAGTTAAAAAAAAACCCTTAAAGGCAAGTTCTTCGTAAAAGTTGGTTTTATTCCCATGTAATATGATTGTTCTGCTTTTTAGTGCTTTGTTGCATATCACGCTCAAAAACACTCAAAAGACACTTTTTTGGTAATATCTAGTTTTTTGCGTTTTTTGCCTTGTGGTTCGTATGAAACTATAAAACACTCATTGTACACGTTTCTCGTAATGTTCTTTTGTTTCCCAATATTGAGTACTTTCCATCCATTTTCGCATTTTTTCTAGGTAACAAGTTGAAAAACACTCAAAATATATCTTTTTGGTAAAGTTATTCTATTTCTTCATATTGGTTGGTTTGCATCCGTTTTAGCGTTTTTCTTCGTAAATCACTGAAAAGACACGTTTTTAGTAATATTGTTGAAATTGCTGAAAAACACTCAAAAGACAGCTTTCTGGTAAAGTCGTGTAATTTCCCCATATAGGTGGCTTTGCATGCACTTCTGGGTTTGGTACATAATTCCGGAAAAAAGCTATTTTTTTTTTTATATGTCCTTTCATTTCACAGACATAGGGTTCTTTGCATGTATTTAAGCGTTTTTATAGGTAACATGATCAAAAACACTCAAAATACATGTTTTTGGTAATGTTATTCTGTTTCTCCATAAAGGGTGTTTTGCATGCGTTTTAGCGTTTTGGTATGTAAGGAGTTAAAAACATTTAAAGGCAAGTTCTTCGTAAAAGTTAGTTTTATTCCTATATAATGTGGTTATTCTGCTTTTTAGTGCTTTTTTGCATATCACGCTCAAAAACACTCAAAAGACACTTTTCTGATAATGTCATTTTTTTCCCATATAAAGTTAGTTTCGCATGTAATTTGGGATTTTCGTAATTAAGAATGTGAAAAACACTCAAAATACATACATTTGGTAAAGTAGTTCTGTTTCTTAATTAAAAGTGTTATTCATGAGTTTTAGCATTTTGGTATGTAAGACACTTCTCAATATACACGAGTTTTTGCGTTTTTTGTCTTCTGGTTCTTGTGAAACTATAAAAAAATCAATATACACTTTTCTCTAAATGTCCTTTTGCTTCCCAATACATCCATCCATTTACATCCATTTTCGCGTTTTTTGTAGGTAAAAAGCATTATAAACGTTTCTCGTAATGTCCTTTTGTTTCCCAATATAGAGAGATTTGCATCCATTTTCGCTCAAAACACAAAAAATACCTTTTTGGTAATATTATTTTATTTCATGATATTGGTTGATTTGCTTTCTTTTTAGCGTTTTTCTACGTAAAACACTGAAAAGACACGTTTTCAGTAATTTTGTTTTGGATTCCCATACAGAGTGATTTCCATATTATTTATTGTTTTGGTGCCTAACATACTGAAAAACAGGCAAAAGACAGGTTTCAGGTAAAGTCGTTTAATTTCCCCATATAGGTGGCTCTACATGCACTTTAGGGTTTGGTACATAACAGTCTGAAAAAAAAGCTAAAATTAACTTTTTATGATATTCTTTTTTCACATAATTTCCCTGAATTTTGCCAAAATTTTGGCATCTCGATACCTATGAAGATCAATAACAAAAAAAAAAAGCTATTTTTTCATTTATTTATTTTTTCTGTATAAAGAGTGTTATTTGTGGGTTTAAGCTTTTTGGTACTTAAGGAACGTAAAAACACTCATAATACTCGTTTCTCGTAATGTCCTTTTGTTTCCTAAAGATAAGGTTCTTTACATGTATTGAAGCGTTTTTATAGGTAACATGATCAAAAACACTCAAAATATACCTTTTTGGTAATGTTATTCTATTTCTTCATATTGGTTGGTTTCCATCCGTGTTTAGCGTTTTTCTACGTAAACACAGAAAAGACACGTTTTCAGTAATTTTTGGATTCCCATAAAGAGTGACTTCCATGTTATTTATCGTTTTGATGCCTAACATGCTGAAAAACACTCAAAAGACAGGTTTCTTGTAAAGTCGTTTAATTTCCCTATATAGGTGGCTTTGCATACACTTTAGGGTTTGGTACATAACAGTCCGAAAAAAAGCTAAAATTAACATCTTTCATAATATTCTTTTTTCACGTAATCTTCCTGAATTTTGCCAGAATTTTGGCATCTCGTTGCCTATGAAGATCAATAAAAAAATGTTATTTTTCAATTTATTTTAATTTATTTATTTTTTTTCTGTATAAAGAGTGTTATTTGTGGGTTTTAGCTTTTTGGTACTTAAGGAACTTATAAACACTCATAATACACATTCCTCGTAATGTCCTTTTATTCCCAAATATAGGGTTCTTTGCATGTATTTAAGCGTTTTTATTGGTAACAAGCTCAAAAACACTCAAAATACATGTTTTTGATAATGTTATTCTGTTTTTCCATACAGGGTGTTTTGCATGGGTTTTAGCGTTTTAGTATGTAAGGAGCTCAAAAAAACTTAAAGGCAAGTTCTTGGTAAAAGTTGGTTATATTCCCATGTAATGTGATTGCCCTGCTTTTTAATGCTTTATTGCCTAACACGCTGAAAATCACTAAAAAGACACTTTTCTAGTAATTTCATTTTTTTTCCACAGTTTCGCATGTAATTTGGGGTTTGATCACTAAGAATGTGAAAAAAAACACTCAAAATACACTCATTTCCTAAACTTGTTCTGTTTCTCAATTAAGCGTATTATTCATGAGTTTCAGCATTTTGGTATCTAAGAAACTTCTCCATATATACGAGTTTTGCGTTTTTTGCCTTATGGTTTTTCAAAACTCTTAATACATTCATTATACAATTTTCTTATAATATCCTTTTATTTCCCAATATAGACTGCTTTACATTCATTTTTGCGTTTTTTGTAGGTAACAAGCTCAAAAAACACTCAACATTTTTGTAATGTTATTCTATTTCTTCATATTGATTGGTTTGCATCCGTTTTACTTTTCTACGCTAAAACTAAAAAGACACGTTTTCAGTAATATTCTTGAAATTGCTGAAAACACCCAAAGACACGTTTCTTGTAAAGTCGTGTAATTTCCCCATATAGGTGGCTTTGCATGCACTTCCGGGTTTCGTACATAACTCCGGAAAAAGCTAAAATCATTTTTTTTGTTTTTTTTTCACATAATTTCCCTGAATTTTCTCAAAATTTTGGCATCTCGTTAACTATGAAGATGAATAACAAAAAAAAAGATATTTTTTTAATTATTTTTTCTCTATAAAGAGTGTTATTTGTGGGTTTTAGATTTTTGGTACTTAAGGAACTTAAAAATACTCATAATACACGATTTTCGTAATGTCCTTTCGTTTCACAAACATAGGGTTCTTTGCATGTATTTAAGCGATTTTATAGGTAACATGATCAAAAACAATCAAAATACATGTTTTTGGTAATGTTATTCTGTTTCTTCATAAAGGTTGTTTTGCATGCCTTTAGCGTTTTGGTATGTAAGGAGTTAAAAAACACTTAAAGGCAAGTTCTTCGTAAAATTTGGTTTTATTCCAATGTAATGTGATTGTTCTGCTTTTTAGTGTTTTGTTGCATATAACGTTCAAAAACACTCAAAAGACACTTTTCTGGTAATGTCATTTTTTTTCCCCCATAAAGGTAGTTTTGCATGTAATTTGGGATTTTCGTAACTAAGAATGTGAAAAACACTCAAAATACACACATTTGGTAAGGTAGTTCTGTTTTTCAATTAAAAGTGTTATTCATAAGTTTTAGCGTTTTGGTATGTAAGAAACTTCTCTATATACACGAGTTTTTGCGTTATTTGCATTGTGGTTCTTGTGAAACTATAAAACACTCATTATACACGTTTCTCGTAATGTCCTTTTGCTTCCCAATATAGAGTGCTTTCCATCCATTTGCGCGTTTTTTGTAGGTAAAAAGCTAAAAACACTTTTTGGTAATGTTATTCTATTTCTTCATATTTGTTGGTTTGCATCCGTTTTAGCGTTTTTCTACGTAAAACACTGAAAAGACACGTTTTCAGTAATTTTGTTTTTGATTCACATATTGACTGACTTCCATATTATTTATCGTTTTGGTGCCTAACATGCTGGAAAACACTGAAAAGACAGGTTTCTGGTAAAGTCGTTTAACTTCCTTATATAGGTGGCATGCACTTTAGAATTTGGAACATAAAAATCCGAAAAAGAGCTATAATTAACTTTTTTGATAATGTTCTTTTTTCCACATAAATTCCCTGAATTTTGGCAGAATTTTGGCGTCTTGGTACCTATGAAAATCAATATAAAAAAAGCTATTTTTTTATTTATTTATTTATTTCTCGATATAGAGTGTTATTTATGGATTTTAACGTTTTGTTACTTAAGGAATTTAAAAACGGTCCTAATACACGTTTCTCGTGATGTCCTTTCGTTTCCCAAACATAGGGTTCTTTGCATGTATTTAAGCGTTTTTATAGATAACATGATCAAAAAGACTTAAAACACATGTTTTTAGTAATGTTATTCTGCTTCTCCATTAAGGAGTTTTTTGCATGCGTTTTGGTTTGTAAGGAGGTCAAAAACACTTCAAGGCAAGTTCTTGGTAAAAGTTGGTTTTATTCCCATGTAATGTGATTGCCCTGTTTTTTTTTTTTTTACATATATATATAATTTATTGCCTAAAACGCTCAAAAACACTCAAAAGACACTTCTGGTAATGTCATTTTTTTTCCAACATAGATTCGCGTTCTATTCAGGGTTTTGCTAAGAATGTGAAAAACACTCAAAATACACGCATTTGGTAAGGTTGTTCTGTTTCTCAATTAATATTGTTATTCATGAGTTTCAGCATATTGGTATCTAACAAACTTCTTTATATACACGAATTTTTTGCGTTTTTTGCATAGTAGTTCTTGTGAACCACAAGTTCTTTTGCTCAAAAATAATAAGACACTCATTATACACGTTTTTCGTAATGTGCTTTTGTTTCCCAATAGGGAGTGCTTTGCATCCATTTTCGCGTTTTTTGTACGTAACAAGCTCAAAAACACTCAAAATGTACCTTTTTGGTAATGTTATTTTATTTCTTCTTATTCGTTGGTTTGCATCCGTTTAAGCGTTTTTCTATGTAAAACACCGAAAAGACACGTTTTCAGTAATTTTGTTTTAGATTCCCATATAGAGTGACGCATGTTATTTACCGTTATGGTGCCTAACAAGCTGAAAAACACTCATAAGACAGTTTTCTGGCAAAGACGTTTAATTTCCCCAAATAGGTGGCTTTGCATGCACTTTAGGGTTTGGTACATAACAGTACGAAAAAAAAAGCTAAAATTAACTTTTTTGATAATTGACTCATAATTTCCTGAATTTTGCCCAAATTTTGCCAAAAACATGCAAAATGTATGTTTTTGGTAATGTTATTCTCTTTCTCCATAAAGTGTGTTTTGCATGCGTTTTAGCGTTTTGATACATAAGGAGCTGAAAACACTTAAAGGCAAGTTCTTCATTAAAATTTATTTTATTGCCATGTAAAGTGATTCCCCTGCTTTTTAGTGCTCTATTCCCTATCACGCTCAAAAACACTCAATAGACACTTTTCTCGTAATGTCATTTTTTTCCCACATAAAGCTGGTTGCATATGCAATTTGGCATTTTGGTAACTAAGAATGTGAAAAGCACTCAAAATACACGCATTTAGTAAAGTTGTTCTCTTTCTCAATTAAGAGTGTTATTCATGAGTTTCAGCATTTTGGTATCTAGGTAACTTCTCCATATACACGAGTTTTTGCGTTTTTTGCCTTTTCGTTCTTTTGAACTATAAAACATTAATTATACACTTTTCTCGCAATGTCCTTTTGTTTCCCAATATAAAGTGCTTTTTTATAAATTTTCGCGTTTTTTTATAGGTAACAAGCTCAAAAACACTCAAAATATATCTTTTTGGTAATGTTTTTCTACTTTTTGATATTGGTTGGTTTGCATTCTTTTTAGCGTCTTTCTACGTAAAACACTGAGAAGACACGTTTTCAGTAATTTTGTTTTGGTTTGCCATATAGAGAGAGTTCCTTATTATTGATTGTTTTGGTGCCTAACATGCTGAAAAACAGTCAAAACACTGATTTCTAGTAAGGTCGTTTAATTTCCTCATATAGGAGGCTTTGCATGTACTTTACTGTTTGGTACATAACAGTCCGAAAAAAAGCTAATATCAACTTTTTTTTATAATATTCTCTTATCATATAATTGCCTTAATTTTTTCCCAGAACTTTGGCATCTCGGTACCTATGAAGGTAAATAACAAAAAAAAAAAAAAAGTCCTTTTATTTATTTTTTTTATTTTTTATTTTTTTCTAAATAACGAGTGTTATTTGTGGGTTTTAGCTTTTTATTACTTAAGGAACTTAAAAACACTCATAATACACGTTTCTCGTAATGTCCTTACGTTTCCCAAACATAAGGTTCTTTGCATGTATTTAAGCGTTTTTATATATGATAACATTATCAAAAACACTCAAAATACATGTTTTTGGTAATGTTATTCTGTTTCTCCATAAAGTTTGTTTTCCATGCGTTTTAGCCGTTTGGTATGTGAGGAGCTCAAAAACACATATTGGCAAGTTCTTGGTAAAAATTGGTTTTATTCCTATGAAATGTGATTGCCCTGCTATTTAGTACTTCATTGCCTAACATGCTGAAAAACAATTAAAACACACTTCTCGTAATGTCATTTTTTTCCCTCATAAAGCTAGGTTCGCATGCTATTTAGGGTATTGCTAACTAGGAATATGAGAAACACTCAAAATGCATGCATTTGCTAAGGTTGTTCTGTTTCTCAAATAAGATTGTTATTCATGAGTTTCAGCATTTTTGTATCTAAGAAACTTCTTTATATACACGAGTTTTTGCGTTTTTCTACGTAAAACACTGAGAAGATACATTTTCAGTAATTTTGTTTTGCATTCCCATATAGAGTGAGTTCCTTATTATTTATCGTTTTGGTGCCTAACATGCTGAAAAACACTCAAAAGACAGATTTCTGGTAAGGTCGTTTAATTTCCTCATATAGGAGGATTTGCCTGCACTTTAGGGTTTGGTACATAACATTCCGAAAAAAAAAGGTAAAATTAACTTTTTTGATAATATTCTTTGGTTCATAAAATTTTCCTGAATTTTCCCAGAATTTTGGCATCTCGGTACCTATGAAGATGAAAATAAAAAAATATTATTTTTTTTCTAAGAAAAGAGTGTTATTTGTGGGTTTTAGCTTTTTGGTACTTAGGGAACTTAAAAAAAAACACTCATAATCCACGTTTTTCGTAATGTCCTTCTGTTTCCCAAACATAATGTTCTTTGCATGTATTTAAGCATTTTTTAGAGATAACATGATAAAAAACACCCAAATTACATGTTTTTGGTAATGTTATTCTGTTTCTCCATAAAGTTTGTTTTGCATGCGTTTTAGCGGTTTTGTATATAAGGCAAGTTCTTCGTAAAAATTGGTTTTATTCCAATGAAAAGTGATTGCCCTGCTTTTTAGTGCTTTATTGCCTATTACGCTCAAAAACATTCAAAGGACATTTTTCTAGAAATGTCATGTTTTCCCATATAAATCTGGTTTCGCATGAAATTTGCGTTTTTAGTAACTAAGAATATGTAAAACACTCAAAACACACGAATTTGGTAAGGTTGTTCTGTTTCTCAATTAAGAGTGTTATTCATGAGTTTCTTCATTTTGGTATCTAGGAAACTTTTCCATATACACGTGTTTTTGCGTTTTTTGCCTTGTTGTTCTTTTGAACTATAATACACTCATTATGCACTTTTTTCCCAATGTCCTTCTGTTTCCCAATATAGAGTGCTTTGTATCAATTTTAGCATTTTTTTTGTAGGTAACAAGCTCAAAAACACTCAAAATATACCTTTTTAGTAATGTTTGTTCTATTTCTTGATATTGGTTGGTTTGCATCCATTTTAGCGTTTTTCTACGTAAAACACTGGGAAGACACGTTTTCAGTAATTTTGTTTTGGATTCCCATATAAAGTGAGTTCCTGATTTATTTATCTTTTTGGTGCCTAACATTCTGAAAAACACTCAAAAGACAGATTTCTTTTAAGTTCGTTTAATTTCCTCATATAGGAGGCTTTGCATGCACTTTAGGGTTTGGTATATACCAGTCCGAAAAAAAAAAAAACTAAAATTAACTTTTTTGATAATTTTCTTTTATCATATAATAGCCCGGAATTTCCCCAGAATTTTGGCATCTCGGTATCTATGAAGATGATTAACAAAAAAAAAAATCTTATTTTTTTTATTTTTTATTTATTTAGTTTTTCTAAATAAAGAGAGTTATTTGTGGGTTTTAGCTTTTTAATACTTAAGGAACTTAAAAACACTCATAATACATATTTCTCGTAATGTCCTTTCGTTTCCCAAACATAAGGTTTTTTGCATGTATTTAAATACATATTTTTGGTAATGTTATTCTTTTTGTCCATAAAAGGTGTTTTGCATGCATTTTAGCGTTTTGGTATGTAATGAGCTCAAAAACACCTAAAAGCAAGTTCTTGGTAAAAGTTGGTTTTATTCCCATGTAATGTGATTGCCCTGCTTTTTAGTGGTTTATTGCCTAACACTCTCAAAAACACTCGAAAGGCAATTTCTGGTAATATTATTTTTTTCCCGCATGGAATTTGGGGTTTTGGTAACAAAAAATGTGAAAAACACTCAAAATACAGGCATTTAGTAAGGTTGTTCTGTTTTTTAATTAAAAGTGTTATTCATGAGCTTCAGTATTTTGGTATGTAAGAAACTTCTCTAATACACACATTTGGTAAGGTAGTTCTGTTTCTCAATTAAAAGTGTTATTCATGAGTTTCAGCATTTTGGTGTGTAAGAAACTTCTTTATGTACACGAGTTTTTGAGTTTTTTGCCTTGTGGTTCTTGTGAAACTATAAAACACTCATTATACACATTTCTTGTAATGCCTTTTTCTTTCCTAATATAGAGTGCGTTTCATCCATTTTCGAAATTTGTTGTTGGTAACAAGCTCAAAAACACATAAAAATATATCTTTTTGGTAATGTTATTCTAATTCTTCATATTGGTTGGTTTGCATCCGTTTTAGCGTTTTTCTACATAAATCACTGAAAAGACACGTTTTCAGTAATATTGTTGAAATTGCTGAAAAAAACACTCAAAAGACAGGTTTCTGGTTAATTCGAGTAATTTCTCCATATAGGTGGCTTTGCATGCACTTCAGGGTTTGGAACATAAAATGATTTTTTTCATAATGATTTTTTTTTACAAAATTTCCCTGCATTTTTCCAGAATTTGGTATCTCGGTACCTATGAAGATGAATAACAATTTTTTTTTTCTCTATAAAGGATTATTTGTGAGTTTTAGTTTTTTGGTACTTAAGGAACTTAAAAACACTCATAATACATGATTTTCGTAATGTCCTTTTCTTATACAAACATGGGGTTCTTTACATGTATTTAAGCGTTTTTATAGGTAACATGATCAAAAACACTCAAAATACATATTTTTGGTAATGTTATTCTGTTTCTGTTTCTTTTTGGTAATGTTATTCTATTTCTTCACATTGGTTGGTTTGCATCTGTTTTAGCTTTTTTCTTCGTAAATCTCTGAAAAGACTCGTTTTCAGTAATTTTGTTGAAATTAATTCTGGTACAGGTTTCTGGTAAAATTGTGTAATTTTCCCATATAAGTGGCTTTGCATGCACCTTAGGGTTTGGTACATAACTCTGGAAAAAAGCTAAAATTATTTTTTTTTATAATTTTTTTTCTTTACCTAATTTCCCTGAATTTTGCCAGAATTTTGGCATCTCGGTACTTATGAAGATGAGTAACAAAAAAAAAATTTGTATTCATTTATTTTATTTTTTTTTTTCTCTATAAAGAGTGTTATTTGTGTGTTTTAGCTTTTTGGTACATAAGGAACCTAAAAACTCTCATAATACACAATTTTCGAAATATCCTTTCGTTTCACAAACATAGGGTTCTTTGCATGTATTTTAGCGTTTTTATAGGTAACATGATCAAAAACACTTAAAATTCATGCTTTTGGTAATGTTATTTTGTTTTTCCATAAAGGGTGTTTTGCATGCGTTTTAGCGTTTTGTTATATAAGGAGTTAAAAACACTTAAAGGCATATTTTTGGTAAAAGTTGGTTTTATTCCCACGTAATGTGATTGTTCTGCTTTTTAGTGCTTTGTTGTATATCACGCTCTAAAACATTCACAAGACACTTTTCTGGTAATGTCATTTTTTTCCCACATAAAACTAATTTCACTTGTAATTTCCGATTTTCGTAACTAAGAATGTGAAAAACACTCAATATACTCACATTTGGTAAGATAGTTCTGTTTCTCAAAGAAAAGTCTTATTCATGAGTTTCAGCATTTTGGAATGTAAGAAACTTCTTTATATACAAGAGTTTTTGCGTTTTTTGCCTTGTGGTTCTTGTGAAACTATAAAACACTTATTATACACGTTTCTCGTAATGTCCTTTTGCTTCCCAATATAGAGTGCTTTCCATCCATTTTCGCGTTTTTTGTAGGTAACAATTTCAAAAACACTCAAAATATACCTTTTTGGTAATGTTATTCTATATCTTCATTTTGGTTGGTTTGCATCCGTTTTAGCGTTATTGTACGTAAAACTCCGAAAAGACACGTTTTCAGTAATTGTGTGTTGGATTCCCATATAGATTGTTATATATATATAGATATAGAGGTTTAATTTTTCCATATAGGTGGCTTTGCATGCACACTCAAAAAACACTCAAAACACATGTTTTTGGTAATGTTATTCTGTTTCCCAATAAAGTGTATTTTGCATGCGTTTTAGTGTTTTGGTATATAAGGAGCTCAAAAACACTTATAATTGGTTTTATTCCAATGTAATGTCATTGCCCTGCTTTTTAGTGCTTTATTACCTAACACGCTCAAAAACACTGAACAGACATTTTTCTGGTAATGTTATTTTTTTCCCACATAAAGCTGGTTTCGCATGGAATTTGGGGTTTTGGTAACTAAGAATGTGAAAAGCACTCAAAATACACACTTTTAGTAAGATTGTTCTGTTTCTCAATTAAGAGTGTTGTTCATGAGTTTCAGCATTTTGGTATCTAGGAAACTTCTTCATATACACTAGTTTTAGCATTTTTTGCCTTGTGGTTCTTTTGAACTATTAAACACTCATTATACACTTTTCTTGCAATGTTCTTTTCTTTCTCATTATAGAGTGCTTTGCATCAATTTTCTTGTTTTTTTTTTATAGGTAACAAGCTCAAAAACACTCAAAATATACCTTTTTGGTAATGATTTTCTATTTCTTTATATTGGTTTGTTTGCATACGTTTTAGCGTTTTTCTACGTAAAACGCTGAGAAGACACGTTTTCAGTAATTCTTTTTTGAATTCCCATATAGAGTGAGTTCCTTATTATTTATTGTTTTGGTGCCTAACATGCTGAAGAACACTCAAAAGAGAGATTTCTGATAAGGTCGTTTAATTTGCTCATATTTTTGCATGCACTTTAGTGTTTGGTACATAACAGTCCCCCGAAAAAAAAAGCTAAAATTAACTTTTTTGATAATATTCTTTTATCATATGATTGCGCTGAATTTTTACCAGAATTTTGGCATCTCGGTACCTATGAAGATAAATAAAAAAAAAATCCTATTTTTTTATTTATTTATTTATTTATTTTTTCTCAATGAAGAGTGTTATTTATAGGATTTACCTTTTTGGTACTTAAGGAACTTAAAAACACTCATAATACGCGTTTCTTGTAATGTCCTTTCGTTTCCCAAACAAAAGGTTCTTTGCATGTATTTAAGCGTTTTTATAGATAACATGATCAAAAATACTCAAAATACTAGGTTTTGGTAATGTTATTCTGTTTCTCCATAAAGTGTATTTTGCATGCGTTTTAGCAGTTTTGTATATAAGGAGCTCAAAAACACTTATGGCAAGTTCTTGGTAAAAAATGATTTTATTCCAATGTAATGTGATTGCCCTGCTTTTGAGTGGTTTATTACCTATCACGCTCAAAAACACTCAAAAGACACTTTTCTGGTAAATTCATTTTTTTTACCCCACAAAGCTATTTTCGCATGTAATTTGGAGTTTTTGGTAACTAAGAATGTGAAAAGCACTTAAAATCCACGCATTTAGTAAGGTTGTTCTGTTTCTCAATTAAGAGTGTTATTCATAAGTTTCAGCATTTTGGTATCTAGGAAATCTCTCCATATACGCGAGTTTTTGCGTTGTTTGCTTTGTGGTTCTTTTGAACTATAAAACACTCATTATACACTTTTCTTGCAATGTCTTCTTGCTTCCCAATATAGAGTGCTTTCCATCAATTTTCGCGTTTTTGTAGGTAAAATGATCAAAAACACTCAAAATAAACCTTTTTAGAAACGTTTTTCTATTTCTTGATATTGGTTGGTTTGCATCCGTTTTAACGTTTTTCTACGTAAAACACTGAGAAGACACGTTTTCTGTAACTTTGTTTTGGATTCCCATATAGAGTGAGTTCCTTATTATTTATCGTCTCGGTGCCTAACATGCTAAAAAACACACAAAACACACAAAATTTCTGGTAAGATCGTTTAATTTCCTCATAATGAAGGCTTTGCATGCACTTTAGGGTTTGGTACATAAGTAAAAAAAATTGAAATTAACTTTTTTGATAATATTCTTTTATCACATAATTGCCCTGAATTTTCCCAGAATTTTGGCATCTCGTTACCTATGAAAATGAATAACAATAAAAAAATCATATTTATTTTATTTTTTTATTATTTATTTTTTAAATAAAGAGTGTTATTTGTGGGTTTTAGCTTTTTCGTACTAAAGGAACTTAAAAAAGCACTCATAATACATGTTTCTCGTAATGTCCTTTCGTTTCCCAAATATAAGGTTCTTTGCATGTATTTAAGCGTTTTTATAAATAACATGATCAAAAACACTGAAAATACATGTATTTGGTAATGTTTTTATGTTTCTCCATAAAATGTATTTTGCATGCGTTTTAGCGTTTTGGTATATAAGGAGCTCAAAAACACTTAAAGGCATGTTCTTGGTAAAATTTGGTTTTATTCCCATGTAATGTGATTGCCCTGGCTTTTAGTGCTTTATTTTCATAACACGCTCAAAAAACACTAGAAAAACATGCAAAGCCTCCCATGTGAGGAAATTACCTTACCAGAAATCTGTCTTTTGAGTGTTTTTCAGCTTGTTAGGCACCAAAAAGATAAATAATAAGAAACTCACTCTATGTGGGAATCCAAAAAAAAAATTACTGAAAATGTGTCTTCTCAGTGTTTTACGTTGAAAAACGCTAAAATTGATGCAAACCAACCAATATCAAGAAGCAGAAAAACATTACCAAAAATGTATATTTTGAGTGTTTTTGAGCTTGTTACCTACAAAAAAAACGCAAAAAAATTGATACAAAGCACTCTATATTGGGAAAGAAAGGGACATTGCGAGAAAAGTGTATAATGAATGTTTTATAGTTCAAAACACAAGGCAAAAAACGCAAAAATTCGTGTATATGGAGAAGTTTCCTAGATACCAAAATGCTGAAACTCATGAATAACACTCTTAATTGAGAAACAGAACAACCTTACTAAATGCGTGTCAAAAACACTAAAAGGCAAGTTCTTCGTAAAAGTTGGTTTTATTCCCATGTAATGTGATTGCTCTGCTTTTTAGTGCTTTATTGCCTAACAGTCTCAAAAACACTCAAAGACACTTTTCTGGTAATGTCATTTTCCCATATAAAGCTAGTTTCGCATGGAATTTGGGATTCTGGTAACTAAGAATGGAAAAAAAAACACTCAAAATACATGCATTCAGCAAGGTTGCTCTGTTTCTTGATTAAGAAAGTTATTCATGAGTTTCAGCATTTTAGTATCTTGGAAACTTCTCCACACATACGAGTTTTTGCGTTTTTTGCCTTGTGATTCTGGTGAAACTATAAAACACTCATTATACACGTTTTTCGTTATGTCCTTTTTTTTCCTAATATACAGTGCTTTCCATCCATTTTTGTGTTTTTTTTTTATGTAACAAGATTAAAAACACACAAAATATACTTTTCTGGTAATATTATTCTATTTTGTCATATTGGTTGGTTTGCATCCGTTTTAGCGTGTTTCTACGTAAATCTTTTAAAGGACACGTTTTCAGTAATTTTGTTTTCGATTTCCATATAGAGTGACTTTCATATTATCTATCGTTTTGGTACCTAACATGCGAAAAAAAACACTCAAAAGACAGGTTTCTTGTAAAGTCGTTAAATTTTCCCAAATAGGTGGCTTTGCATACTCTTTATGGTTTGGTACATAACTCCGAAAAAAGGTAAAATTACCTTTTTCGATAATGTTCTTTTTTCCACATAATTTCCCTGAATTTTGGCAAAATTTTGGCATCTTGGTACCTATGAATATCAATAACAAAAAAATAAAAATGCTATTTTTTTTTCTCTATAAAGAATGTTATTTGTAGGTTTTAACGTTTTGGTACTTAAGGAACTTAAAAATATTCATAATACACATTTCTCGTAATGTCCTTTCGTTTCCCAAATATAGGGATCTTTGCATGTATTTAAGTGTTTTTATAGGTAACATGATAAAAAACACTCAAAAACACTTGTTTTAAGGTAATGTTATTCTGCTTCTCCATAAAGGAGTGTTTTGCATGCATTTTAGCGATTTGTTATGTAAGGAGCTGAAAAACACTTCAAGGCAAGTTCTTGGTAAAAGTTGGATTTATTCCAATGTAATATGATTGCCCTGCTTTTTAGTGCTTTATTGCCTAACACGTTCAAAAACACTCAAAAGACACTTCTGGTAATGTCAGTTTTTTTTTTCACACATAAAGCTAGTTTCGCATGCTATTTGGGGTTTTGCTAAGAATGTGAAAAAAACACTCAAAATACACGCATTTGGTAATGTTGTTCTGGTTCTCAATTAAGATTGTTATTCATGAGTTTCAGCATTTTGGTATCTAAGAAACTTCTTTATATACACGAGTTTTTGCGTTTTTTGCCTTGTGGTTCTTGTGAACCACAAGTTCTTTTGCTTAAAAATGATAAAACACTCATTATACACGTTTCTCGTAATGTCCTTTTGTTTCACAATAGGGAGTGCTTTGCATCCATTTTCGCGTTTTTTGTAGGTAACAAGGTCAAAAACACTCAAAATGTACCTTTTTGGTAATGTTATTTTATTTCTTCCTATTGGTTGGTTTGCATCCGTTTTAGCGTTTTTCTACGTAAAACACCGAAAAGACACGTTTTCAGTAATTTTGTTTTAGATTCCCATATAGAGTGACTTGCACGTTATTTACCGTTATGGTGCCTAACAAGTTGAAAAACACTCATAACACAGTTTTCTGGCAAAGACGTTTATTTTCCCATATAGGTGGCTTTGCATGCACTTTAGGGTTTGGTACATAACAGTAGGAAAAAAAAAGAGCTAAATTTAACTTTTTTGATAATGTTCTTATTTCACATAATTTCCTGAATTTTGTCCAAATTATGGCATCTCGGTACCTGTGAAGATGAAAAAGAAAGAATAAAATATCGTATTTTTTTACTTTTTATTTTTATTTTTGTTTAAGCGTTTTTATTGGTAACAATATCAAAAACACTCAAAATATATGTTTTTGGTAATGCTATTCTCTTTCTCCATAAAGTGTGTTTTGCATGCGTTTTAGCGTTTTGGTATATAAGGAGCTCAAAAGTTCTTGGTAAAAATTGATTTTATTGCCATGTAAAGTGATTCCCATGCTTTTTAGTGCTTTATTGCCTATCAAGCTCAAAAACACTCAAAAGACACTTTTCTGCTAATGTCATTTTTTTCCCACATAAAGCTGGTTTCGCATGCAATTTGGGATTTTGGTAACTAAGAATGTGAAAAGCACTCAAAATACACGCATTTAGTAAAGTTGTTCTGTTTCTCAATTAAGAGTGTTATTCAGGAGTTTCAGCATTTTGGTATCTAGGAAACTTCTCCATATACACGAATTTTTGCGTTTTTTGCCTTGTGGTTCTTTTAAACTATAAAACATTCATTATACACTTTTCTCGCTATGTCCCTTTGTTTTCCAATTTAGAGTGCTTTGTATCAATTTTCGCGTTTTTTTTTTACGTAACAACCTCGAAAACACTCAAAATATACCTTTTTGGTAATGTTTTTCAACTTCTTGATATTTGTTGGTTTCCATCCGTTTTAGCGTTTTTCTACGTAAAACACTGAGAAGACACCTTTCCAGTAATTTTGTTTTGGTTTGCCATATAGAGTGAGTTCCATATTATTTATCGTTTTGGTGCCTAACATGCTGAAAAACACTCAAAACACATATTTCTGGTAAGGTCGTTTAATTTCCTCAAATGGGAGGCTTTGAGTGCACTTTAGTGTTTGGTACATAACAGTCCGAAAAAAAGCTAATATCAACTTCTTTTTTATAATATTCTCTTATCATATAATTGCCCTAATTTTTCCCGGAATTTTGGCATCTCGGTACCTATGAAGGTGAATAACAAAAAAAAGAAAACAAAAACCTTTCATTTTTTTTTTCTAAATAACGAATGTTATTTGTGGGTTTTAGCTTTTTGGTAGTTAAGGAACTTAAAAACACTCATAATATACGTTTCTCGTAATGTCCTTACGTTTCCCAAACATAAGGTTCTTTGCATGTATTTAAGCGTTTTTATAGATAACATTATCAAAAACACTCAAAATACATCTTTTTGGTAATATTATTCTGGTTCTCCATAAAGTTTGTTTTGCATGCGTTTTAGCGGTTTAGTATATAAGGAGCTCAAAAACACTTAAAGGCAAATTCTTGATAAAAATTGGTTTTATTGAAATGTAATGTGATTGCCCTGCTTTTTAGTGCTTTATTGCCTATCAGGCTCAAAAACACTCAAAAGACATTTTTCTCGTAATGTCATTTTTTTCTCACATAAAGCTGGTTTCGCATGCAATTTGGGGTTTTGGTAACTAAGAATGTGAAAAGCTCTCAAAATACACACATTTAGTAAGGTTGTTCTGTTTCTCAATTAGGAATGTTATTCATGAGTTTAAGCATTTTGGTATCTAAGAAACTTCTCCATATCTGCAAGTTTTTACGTTTTTTGCCTTTTGGTTCTTTTGAACTATAAAACACTCATTATATACTTTTCTTGCAATGTCTTTTCTTGTATTATTTCCTAATATAGAGTGCTTTGCATCAATTTTTTGCATTTTTTTGTAGGTAATAAGCTCAAAAACACATTTTGGTAATGTTATTCTATTTCTTCATATTTGTTGGTTTGCATCCGTTTTAGCGTCTTTCTACATAAAACACTGAAAAGACACGTCTTCAGGAATTTTGTTTT